>NW_010187577.1:4864-46455 GCF_000695765.1 Mesitornis unicolor | reverse complement strand
CCCTACAGGGTTGAAGCAACAGGATCAAACAGAAGCTCTTTGTTTGGCAGCTGTAGTTTTGTTCTTTAGCCAGACAGGGGATCAGATTCTTATCGACAACAGACAGTACCGAAAACCAGCACACCGCAGCCCTCCAGTGACACTTGTTGCTATTAATATTCTTCATCTGGCATAAAGGGCCAGAATACCTTTAGCCTTGGATAAGTGGTGAAAGTTCATTGACGACTATGGACTCAATAAGTAAAAGTAACATTTTTCTCTCTTTCTTGTTATTGCATCATTGAAATTGGATTGGAAGCTATCCAGAGCTGAATCTGTCCTTTTTGTACAACGTATTTTGCATCTGTACAAAACTTCCTAAAATGAGGGGACCTACATATTTCTGGTTGTTTAGCCCAGGCTGCCAACCTTTATCAACAACAACACAATACATAATAATAATAATCCATTGCAATAAGTGACGACTTCCTGTAATTTGCTTGTTACTTACCAGACTGTGACATATAGGTTATGGCTTTCAAAAGCGACTGAAGAATGAGACAGTCTTGAAGGTTTTAGTTCCTGAAAAACAGATGCTTTTAAGGAGACTCGAAGTCTCTAATCTCAAATCACTTTTGGCCTATACATCTGACTCCCTTTCTGTAAGTGATTAGTGAATACTTTTTATTGGATATTCCTGTGATTTGTAACCCAGAAGTGTGAATAAGTATTCCCTTGCTTTACTTGTGCTGTCCTGTTGGATGACTCTGCCGTTAGAGGGGGTCTGTTCTCTCTACCAGATCAGATTTTCTTTTCTTCTCAAACTTCAGCCTGCAAGCTAGCATTTGTTTTCTGGGACCATTAACGCAAGTTAAATATTTCTTGTGCAAGTATTTATGCAAAGCCAAACCAGGGCTTGACTGACTTAAAACATATCTGAAGAGTCACAGAGGCACCTGAACATCGCTCTCCGAGACTTCACTTACCTCTGCTGTTGACCAATCCATTGCAACAAGGCCTTGTGCATGGCTGGACTCCAGGCATTTGCTGGTAAAGCGTTTATTAATGTCTTGCCAAGATGAAGCAATTCTGAAACAAGATTAGCATCAGTATTTACAAGCAGAGGTTTAGCTCTAGAAATAGCTCAATCAAAAGATGTCAGAGCAGGCAGCTATTCCTGGGAAATTATTTGCAAGGAACACATTCTCCTTCCCCAGTTATGCTTAATGTTTTCCTCCCAGCATCAGTTTCACTCTCCAAAGCTTAAATGTTTGCTTCCTAGAATACAGCTCTTTTTATTTTCTGCTACATTTCTGCCTGCAAAGCTGCCTATTGATTTTTCAATGTGAATATTCTGCTTTCAATGAGTAATGACTAAGCCTTAGGCTGTGCCAACGCTGGGAAAACAGGGTGTGTCTTGCTAAGCAGTGACTGCTCTTGTAACCAAGTGCGTGAGAACAAAAGGGATTGGAAGAAGTGTCCTGGGAGAGCGGGAGGTTTGGAGATGCACAGAAGTTATACTGAGCTCATACATTTTTGGCCAAAGTCAATGTATGTGTCTTGGACAATCCTAAATGTGAGCATGATTTTTAAATCCAGCCTTCTACCCTGACAGGGTGTGTTTTTGGGAGATGCAGCAGTCATTTGTTTCCATTCTGAGGAAACAGCAACCAATACCTTAGCTTTCAGAATGGGTATACAGTCAAGTCTTGTAAAGGGAATACAGTTAATTTGCAATGACCTGCTGTAAGCCTACTGACACTGTAACCTGAGCCCATAACGTGACCAAAACTGGCTTCAGGCCAAACCCAAACCCAACCCCAACCCCAACCTAAAAGCAAGCAAAAAAAATTCACAGAGGAAAATTGAGAAGAAAATGGTGGTTATGCTGTATTTTGTTTGAAATTGGAGTGTTTGCTAGACCCTAATCTATATTCTCCCTCTTCTTTCACTACAACTTGTCAGATGAGTTTTGAAACCCAAAACAAAAATTGGTAGTTTAAAAAATTGCTCCCATTAGACTATTTTAGAGGGTTATAATCTAATCAAGAAATACATTCTAAATCTGGTTTGCTTTTACCAGCTAAAGGGATTTTAAAAGAAAGATATGCTATGGCAAACTGTACGTGCACATGCCTTGTAGCTGAGTATCAGCTAAAGAGTTAATCCCTATAGAAATCCCTATGTGCGTAATATAGACTAGAGCTCAGGAGATTTTCTGTTTTCCTGTTGAATAAAGTATCTGGGAACAACAAATGTGATACATTGCTGCTACTAATGCTGTACCCTGTCCCTTTGTTTAATTACTGCAATTAATCTTAATCTGTCTTTGTTTGGCAACAGCTAGGTTAGGAAGAACCAGCTGAATGCTTTTAATAGAGACTGCTGTTTTGATCACAGTCTTTTCTTTGACAGATAAAAATATTCAGTATTTTATTGCAATCTGAGTGGATGCTGTATGATTCTTCAAAATACAATTATGTATCACTAAGGGAGTGGGAAAAATATTTGCTACAAAGGAATATCTTCGTAAACACAGTAGAAAAATTATATTCAGTGTGTCTAGAACATTTTGCCCTGTTCTGTCTCTAAAAATGACACAGCTGTGTTTCACATTGTATGAAGCACTCACATAAGCATTTAATACACTCATTGTAAATCGAGCTACATAAAGATGATGTAATAATTAGGTCTGAAACAGATGGAAGGCCTACTTTAGATAATACACTCACTAAAATAGCATATGCTGGCTTCCTTCAATTCTGTACGTTTTAGTCTGTAAAGCTGTACTTTTGATCAGATGGCAGTTACTGAAAATAATAGAATAGGCAAGACTTGCACAAAATTTTCTGAGTCAGAAGCTCTTCAGTTTTGCAATACTGCATTTTTGCAGGCATTGCTGTATATTAATAGAGCTCCATGTACAATTTCTTGGTTGTGATTCTAGGAAAACACAGTGAAGGGATACTTACCAATCTCATTGAAACAAGCCTCAGTTTCTCCATGGAGTGTCAATGAGTAGAATTTTACCCCATGTAGGCTGAAGAACTGTGAGCTGCTCTGGTCTCACCCGGGCATATATCAGCCAAGTGGGTCATCTGGGCTTCATCTACCCTTGGTCGTGTGAAGAACAAGACCATGAATGCCTAGAGAGGATGGAGCACACTGTCTGGATAGTCACACCTCCAAAGGCAAGTGCTCCATTGCAAGTGGGTTTCCAACCTCTCTGTAAAAGGAAAAGGGTTTTTTGTTCTCTTTCTAGTGCTCGTTCTTCCAAGAGCCCAATTAAGAAAAGTTCTCTACTGTTCTCAGCTCCTCTGGCCACGAACAAAAGC
Source organism: Mesitornis unicolor (assembly GCF_000695765.1). Classification (NCBI taxonomy): domain Eukaryota; kingdom Metazoa; phylum Chordata; class Aves; order Mesitornithiformes; family Mesitornithidae; genus Mesitornis; species Mesitornis unicolor. The sequence continues at coordinate 43,141 of NW_010187577.1, read as the reverse complement.
AGGTGTCCCATCTGGCATAGCAGGTCAAACCCAAATCTGAACTTCACCTGGGAGAAAACTGGAAGCCTATACGGCACTTTGCAGAGCAGGCATTGCCTCATACCGTGCACGCAGATCTCCCAGGTGAGCAGGTAAGCACAGCTTCTGCGGATTTCAGAGACAGCCTTAATGAGAAAATACTGGGTGGTGGTGACAAAGGCATTAGATATTCCAAAAGTTGCAGAATAAAGTTGGTCACGATACACTTGCTATTTCTAGATGTTTCTAGGGTTTATAGAGACATTCTGTTAATTATTTCTGCCAGCATTATACAGGAGTGACTGGTGTGCTCCGACCCTGGGATCTGGTTGATTTTCCTTTCAGAATGACACTATGCCTGACCTCTATTCCAAAAGTAATTTTAAAAGTAAGAAACCTTCTGGGTGTTTTGACCTTCTACATGTCTGTCTTACTGATGGCCAGTCGTGTCTCACAGAGTTTTGTCAGCTGTGACGTGACTTCTTAATATTTACATATTGTGCTGCTTATACCCACCCCAACACAACTCATGTCAAGACAAGTGCTGGGGACAACTGAAACGGTTGCATGGATTTGTTTGGAAAATATGTCAAAGTCTGTAAAATCAATAAGCTAAGGTTTTGTCATGTGCAATTTTACTTTGTCTGGATCAGACAGATAGAGCTGAAGAAATCCTTATTTGGACCTATAATCCCAGTCCCATTAGCAGGGAATTCTCTGCTCCAGGGAGTACAGTCATGTAGTTCAGCCCACTGCTCAGACTTGGTATGGATGAGAGCAGGTTAGGGAAATGGTTAGCATTAATACCCTCAATTTAATCAGTACAGAATCACCCAGCTGTGATGGGGGCAGCCATCATTTGTTCCCTGAAGGCCTAGTTCAACACTAGGAGTACATGCACTTGTGTTTTGACAAATAGACTTCAGTCTGTGCTTGCAAGATGTCCTCTACAGGAATGCAAGTCAAAATTATGTGTATACACAAAAAATGACTCCATGAGCGATTAGCACAAATCCAAGAATTTTTAAAAGCGAGACATGGTGGCTTTGTTCACTTGAGGAAACATTCAGTGTCTATTTATTATTATGAACAAACCCCAGCAGATTATAATTACTATTTTCTTTCCTCATTCCTCACTGTTGCAATCAGGAACACTGCAGAGGGAAACTATCTGTGGCCCAAAGAATTTACAAGCCAAGCATAAGAGAAGGGATAATAGATGAATGTTATGGAGGTGTCAAAGTTGTTTCAGCAGGGAGACTAGTAAATAAATGTGTTTTTTTCTTTTGTTAGAAAGATTAAGAAAAAGGATAGGAGAGGTGAGGACAGGAGAGAAAATAAAATCTCAGGACTGAACACAGCATTGCATCTGTCCCCAAATGAGAGCTTGTTATATGTGCCTGGAAAAGATGCAAAGGAAATGAAGAGCTGGATTTTTCACAAAGCTGCTACAGATCCCAGTGCTGGCATCTCTCTTACCCATTGGCTCACAAATAGGCATCTATCTCCCCGGCTTGTCTCTGGCAAGAGTCAAGGGCTCTCAGCTTCCCCTTTCACTCTGCTGTACTTGCTGTCGGCAGTTAAACATCCTCTGGGAGCCTGGTCCTACAGAGGTCTTTGGCTGAGAAGGATACAGAAATGTTCTGTGGCTTGCTCTTTCCTTTTAGGTGTTTTATATAAAACAGAGCTATCTAAACAGAGGGCTCCTGTAAGCCCAGTTCCAGCCTGAGCTCTTATGCAGTGATGAAACCACTCAGGGAGTTAAGAAGGAGTTTCACCATGCCCAGCACCTGGGCAGCGTGTCCACTTTTGGCATTGAGGCATATCAGGCCAGGTCTGCAGTAAGACACCACAACATTTTGCAGATGCTTCTGATAGTAGAAAAAGCATGTAACCTCTTGCTTAACAACTGAGTGATGGAGCTTCCTAAAGTAGGTTGATCAAGTACGCTTGATGGAAACAAAAATAATATATATACATACACTCACACATATGCAGAGAGAATTCTTACTCCTGAGTCAATGCTCTGAGGACCTTCGTGTTGAAAATAAGCAATGTACTGTTTGATATGATACCAAAGAAGGAGCGAACAGAAGGATTCAAAGATCTGACTGAAGGTCTTCTCTTGAACCTGTTGCCTCTCATGAGCAGAAGAGCAGAGATGGGCTGTGAGGCTTTGTATCGTAAGTCTGGGACAAGGGTGTTGTTCATAAGAGGCTGAAATCAGATATCCAAGTCATCCTGAATAAGTTTTCATACATCCTATACTAGTGCACGGCACATCTGCCACATTTGTGATGCATGCTTTGTAGAAAAGAGTGTTTTGTGTGAGCTTCAGAAAGCAGTCTTCTCTACCTCTGCTCTTTCTTCTCAACTGTCAGTCGTGCTGCTTACTACAGGCAGCATGCTCACTTAGCATATTGCAGAGATGTGTCCCTTTGTTTGGTTTACAAATTCTTCACCAAGAATGTGTTTGTTATTTGGATATTAAACAGCTGATTTTGCAGGAACACATTGGAGCTCTGGATTGTTTGCCAGCAGTTTGTTATAAGCCAAGAAAGAGCAACAACATACAATCAAATCCATTGTGACTACATTAAGATTATAGTAGAGAAAGGAAATTAAACAAACAAAAGTATTGCAAAAGTACAGCTAAGAACAATGAAGCTATCTGAACAATGTTGTAAACACTTATTACCACTTACATAAGGACCACTTCTCTGTTTACTCTCAAGTCTGGGACTGAACAGGCTTCCCTTTTAAGGCTGCCCTCAGATAAGGTCAACCTCTGTTAGTATGGAATCATATCAGACATAAACTTGTTTCTCAGCAGCTCTCTTAGCAATACTGAAACCATTCCTTAAGTGGCCAAATTCTTCCTTCAGTCCTGGCAATTGTTACCATTGAACAAACAACAGAAAAGCAGGTAAGATGATAAGATCATAGAGGAATCTATCAACCTTAGGAAAAAAAAATAAATGTAGATAAATTTAAAGGAAAATACTAATTACTATAGATACATAATAGAGAGCCTCTGTTTAAAATGTACTAATGCAGATGCCCTTGTCAATGAAGAAAACAGGTAACAAACTAGATGCAGTGTCAGTTCAGGCCTGAAAAGCCACCTTTCTTCTTGATGTGGCAGAAGGCATAAAAAGGAAATAAATACAGACAAGCCCTAGCAGATAGGAGGCAGAGGTACTAGGCTCCACAGAAGGCAAACAGGAATAGTTTAGTAAGTCAGGTCTGTTTCCCAGTTCTCCCTTATTGGACATTTGGAGAGGGAGAGGGGCCGGGGATGGCTGACAACACCAGTAGTCTGCCCTGTACACCACGTTTCTGCCTGGCCCATGCTCTGGCAGCAGTTTTCTCTCGCCAAAGTGCAAACATGAAGGGCAGTCATAGTGATGTGCAAGCTCCAACTTCCCAGAGAAGCCACCTGGTTATTGAAAAGCAAGTTTTTAAGGGAATGGTCTCCTACAATGACTGCTATGAAAGGTCTGTCTTTGCCAGCATCTTCTGATGAAAATTTTAGTAGACTTAGGATTATTGGGCCACAAAGTTAATTTGGAACTTTGTTCAACCAGCTACCACACCATTAAGATCAGTGGCTTTCCTGGGATTGAGTTTGTCTAGAAAAGAATTATTCACTGTGTTCTCGGAAGAAAGGGTTTTATTTCAGTATTTTGCTAGAAAAGACTGCTGAGGCAGAAGGAGAACAGAGAGAGAGAGAGAATATATGGCATGCTGTGAAAATTATATGGTTCTCCTTTCTTCTCTGCATAATTCAGCCCTCACCAGATTTTAACAGGCAGGCTGCACTCAGTTTGCCTTTCAGAAGTCAATTATTGGAAATGCCATTTCTCACCTATTTCCCTGCCACAGCTCCAAACATGGCAAATGATTCCTTCTGAATGGGGACTCTGAATAGCTGGAAATCATTACTTCCTCCCCTGGTTTCGCCTCTGATCATTTAGGCATTCAGAGGTAAAGAAAACTAGTTAACAACTGTGTTAAAACAGTAACTAGCTGCTGGAGGTTATGCTTATTATTCTAATTATGCTTATTGAGACTGAAGAGACCAGCACCTTTTGTCAGTGCATTTACAGTGAAGTACAGCTGGTGGGAATCAGTCGTGGATCCGTCCCACCAGGGCAAACCCAGTCATATCAGAGGGCATTTTTATCTGCTCTCTGCAGGATTTTCTGCTCTCATGGACCCAGAGAGTAAAACTTAGTTGGAGGGAAATTCTTATTCTTTTTAGGCACAGCCCTCTTGATTACAGCCAGCACTACCACTGCCTTCCGGAAATTCAGTCAGTGCCTTTGAAAATTAAATTGCAGGGTGGGTTGCTGGTTTTGCAGCAGTTTTCAAGGTCTGAAATGAGTTTCAGGCTTCATAGAAAGAAAACCACTGAGCCTTTCTTCATTCATAGAGAATGGTGTTGTGGTGACCTTTTTCAGTGCAAAACCTGAGAACATAGACACAAATTGCCTGGGAGACAGGCTCTGGTGGTAAGCTCTGCAAGCAGGGGGGAGAGCAATCGGAAGTCTCATGAGTCAGCAGTTGATTCCAAAGGGAAGCAGAGGACTTTTGGGTATCTGCAACCCAAATCTAGTCCATACTGCTGTGCTCTGAGACTCCTTTACTGTGCATTCAGTTAATATTTGTGTTCTTGTGGACGTATAAATTAGATTAAAAGTGGAGACATAAAGCCTGTCATACAGGATCAGGCTGCTGCTGCATTAGCATCCTGCTCTAGGACCAGCTGCTCTGAGAAAAAGGGCTCACAGAACTCAGTAAGCGGCATATAAGGGAATAAAATCCTTCCTAGCTTCTCTTTCATAGAGACTTTGCTATGCTTGAAGCTTGGCTGCATTTAGAGACTATTCAGATTTTGTTGTTGTTGTTGTTTGCAGGGGGAGGAATTTTTGTGTAGCATTAAGAGAACAGTTAATTCATGATGCATTTTTATAATGGAAATTAATTTGTGCTTATGTATGTTTGTATATTTTGTGAATATGAACATAACTGTCCTCCTACATGTATTTACTTTGACATAGACCTATACGCATACTATATATATAGTGCAACATGCTCAGTTTCTCCCATAACTTACCATGGAGATCTCTATCTATCCCTGTCTTCATATGCCCGGTCTTCCTCTCTCTCATATCAGTTCAATAAAAAGCCATAATCCAGAGGAAGATAATAATGCTGTACAAACATTTGAAATGTGAAAAGAAGTGAGAGAAAAATAGTTTCTCTTACCCATAACTGTGAGGGGTAAAATGAAGGCTCACCAGCTCTGTGTAAAGAAGCAGAGATTCAGGTCAGGCATAAAACTTTCTCAGTGGTAAGGCAGATCAGGTTGTGGAATAAACCGCCTGAAAAGCTCACTGAGTCACATCAAAGGAGTGATTGTAGAGCTGGAGGCTGTGGAAATTGCAGTGACTTTAGGATGCAGCTAAAGAGACCCCATAAAGCTGGATCAGCCACCTGACCTTGCCACCTACACCTTGGGGTCAGTTTTTATTTTGAGCACAATTTAATGTGACTTCTGGCTTATCTGCATGTAACTAAAGCTTGCTGTGCAGCTCCTGGTGTCCCTAGGGTAAAGTCTCGGTTTTTGGCTAAGCTTATCCAGCCACCAGCGGATGGAGAGGAGAACGCCTCTGCCCCAGCTCCCTGGGCTGTGCACTACCAGTTCCTCCCTATCCACAGGGAGTCAAGGAAGAGCAGGATGGCTCCCTCATGGGAAGGGATGGCAGCAGGAGAGAGGGGGAGAGTGACAGCCCCTTTCCACACCTGCAGCAGGTGAGACATGAGACCAGCACTGGGGTCACACAGATCCATGCCCCATACCCCTGCTGTCCATGGTAAGCTGGAAAGAGCAAATAGCAGGGATGGTTCAGAAAACAACTGGCTTGACACAGCTGTAAGTGTACCAAGTACAAACACTGATTGGTCACTGCCATTTCCTGATGTCAGATTCACCAGTTTACCAGGTGCCAGCAGCCAGTGCTTGTGGGAGAAGGACTCTCGCTTCACCACCATGGTCAGACCCTCACTGGGTTGGGGAGCAACCAGTGTGGTGGGATGAGTCGCAGTTTGTGGAAACATCCAGTGCCACGTGCTGCATGTGTTTATGCACAGCTGTGTCCCTTTCTTATTGTAATTTCCTTCAAATAGTGTTTTTTGCTTTTTCACCTCCATGACAGTACCACTTTCCCAATGACACTGTCAGGTCCTCATCACTGGGATCAAGAGACAAAAGGTCTTTGGTCATGGTAATGGTATACAGCCATCTTACCTGAGCTTCATGGTCCTTTCAAATATTGTCACTGCACAGGATCTAGGGCACAATTCAGGCACCAGACAGAATTCTGCAGCACACAGTAACTCTAAATTGCATTTTGGAAGACGAAGAAAAACCAAAACCACTCTGAGTTTATCTGTTGTGGGAATGTACAAGGGAAGCATGTAGCATTTCCTTCGTGGACCTAAGGTGGGAAATACAGTCTAACCAGTTAAAGCCAGGCACTGGGCAGGCTGGAAGGAGAGGGCTGTGTCTGAGTGCAATCGATGTCACTTTGCCACAAGCTGGAACTGGGTGCTTCATTCTGGCTGCTCCAGTGACACTGTCCCATCCCCAGTGCCAGAGTGTGCAGCTGGTGACCATCCTGGGCAGGCTTTGAAAGCATGGGCAAGGAAGGATGTGGTGTCTGCAGGCACTCTGACCTCGGGGTTTCTGGTGGCAATTAAGTTTTTCTAAACTATTGTCCCAAGTACTATGAACGCTTAAGATGAACACTTAAGAAAACTCCCCTCTTTTTCAAATTATTTGTTTTACTACAGTGGCGAACAGTAGGATAAGCCTTGCAGATTGAGTACATCTGAAATGGGGGTTGTAATGAACGTGGTGACTTGCTAATCTGTGCATCAGGTTGCTTCAAGCCTTTTTGGGAGAGTCACCAATATATACATAGTCGATAAAGAGGGCATTGAAGGCAGTATTTTGCAGTTTACGGTTATTGTATGTTATGTGCATTGCCAGGTTCTATCCTTCTGCTTAGGGATGTGTTGGTATTACTGTAGCTGGTCTCTTAGGCTGAGCACTCAGCAACTCTAATCCTGGGGAGATTTCCCTGTTTGGCTTGCATTGTATTTGCATGAACATTCGTTATTATAACAAATGAAAATAAATTGCTGATAAGAAAATTATTTGAAAGGAGGTTCCAAATAGTTTTCTGAGAAGGAGCCTGTGCTAAAAACAAATACCTATTTATATACATGCATAGTGTGAGGATTATCACCTCAGGGAAGTACTATATAATGCAGTTAAGCATGCATGACACTGCTCCACACCTCTACATGCCACTGTGGGAATTAGCTTTTTTCTCCCTATAAACTCCTCACTGTGCTGGCAAGAGAGGATCTGGAAGGAAGCTCCAGGCACTAAATGAGTTGTACAACAGCCGTTGCCTACATCCCACTGGGCTGCAGAGACTTTCTATTTTCATCTTTTCACTTCTGTAAAGAAACACATTAAAGCCTCAAAATTATTGACTTGCTTTAGACAATCACAGCCTCACTTGGACATAGTGGCATGTCTTTCCTATTTGTCCTACTTTTTCTTAGGGGGAATATGCCTTGCTAGTGAAAGAGCAGGGCTGACTCCATCATTAATATTGTGTACTAGAATTATGTAGTTTTGTCCTAATAAAGAAAACACAAAGTCACTCAATGGCCTAGAAAACTATAAGAATACTTAACATAATTTATGGATCTCTCATCTGTACAAACTCTAGGCTGTTGCCTTCTGCTCAGACTCAGAAAAAGTAGTGTGCATAAATATTCAAGTAAAACAATCATGCAATATCTTGCATGCTTCTGTGGTTAAAAGGCTGTTTTTAAAAGCTGAAGGAAGCATACATTGTGTGTGTGGATATGGAGCAGAGCAGTATATCATAATTCCAGCTGAAAATCCAACCAAGAAGCCCACATCAGGTATTATCGAATGAAACACCTCATGTAATATGCTTGAGAACACCTTCAGCACCTGTAGCTACAGATCTGTGATTGCCAAGTTTGTCTTTGTTTGAAGAGTAATTGAATTGTTCTCACCTTCCTGGAGATAGATTTGCAGGTCCAACAAATTACAGGGACTAGCAGGTAATTAGAGAGCTAAATGCTGTCATTTACAATTGTATTTATTTAACTTACAATGTTATACTTACAACTGACTGGGCATTAGAAAGGGGAATGTGGACTCACAGGCTGTTTAGAAGCATTGGTTCCATAGTGCCTAAATAGGTCTGAATTGACGTAATGCTTTTTCCCTTGTATTTCTTAATGTCATGCTTTGTATCAGCCCTTTGCATGTCTTCCATTCTGATTTTGCAGTGACTGAATCACTCTCACTACCCCCTGGAAGGTGGTTGGTCTGTGTTTCCCATTCTCTAGCCAAAACTCCTTTTTTCCTCCCTGTGATTTGATAAAAGTTTCATCCCATGTCATTCTGCCTTCGAAGGCGAATTTGGTTAGGAAGCACAGATCCTGAAGCTTGGATACCTCACATACAAATACATTGCACTAAAGTTTAAGCACTTGCATCACCCACTTTTCTAGCCTGGGGTGCTGGATAGCTAATATGTGCAGTAGCTAAATAGCAGCCTTATGTTTTTTTAAAGGTTACACTGCTTTTAGCTTATCTACATTATGTTGGTCATAGCGTTGCTGGCATTTCATGACATCAGGGTTACCTTTATTCTGACAACAGTACAGAAATACTCATAAGCTACAACACGATTTAAGCTCTTTATGATGGTTATGCTTAAGGTAGGCCTGTAGAAAAATGCAGATTAAGGTTTGGTCAAAAAAGTAAACTCTTTTCAGGCCTGTGGCATAAATGTGAATTCTCTCCCCATTCCCCTTTTACCTCTTCCCAGTCATCTAGGTCAGACTGAAAAACAACCAGACTACTTTCCATATAAGATAATAATAAGCTTTTTATGTCATATTTTAGGAAATCCTTTTTGTTGAACTAAAATAAAGCAACATAAAAGGTAGAGCACTTCTTCAGCTATAAACTAGAGGAGCAAAAATAGTTTCTCCCTGTATGAAACCAAGTCTTTCTTAGAGCCACCCACACGGAAAAAGAAAGAAAAAAAACCTCCCACCCCTCCCCCCAAAAAAAACCCAAACAACCCCCTCCAAAAAACCCACCACAATACAAAACAAAACAAAAAAGAGACATAAAGTAGGTGAGTTTCTGTCTCTTTTCTGTGTCTCTGGAAAAAAAAAACTTAATATCTGGTTCAGTACAAATTCTGGTTGTTGGATCACTTATCAACACACTTTGACTCAATCCAACACTTTGAACCACATCTGGAAGGCGGTTGAAGGCCTGGGAAATCTGATGAATGCAATTAGCATTACTACACGTTAACTTCTAAACTAAGTTTTATTTATCCATGCCCCAGTGACAGCTACAGATTACACAAGCAGGACACTGCAATCTGTAGGGTTCAGAAAAAGCTTGCCATACCAGGGCTTTCAGACCTTTTCCTCCTGCTTCACAGATTACGGGTCATTTGAGAACCAAGGAGATCTGTGGAGATGAAGCAGAGAAATTTGGCACTGACTTGTCACTGCACACAAGAGAACAGTTGTTTGGTTTTGATGCCACACAAAATCCCAATGCAGACAACAAGAGCATTTCCTCCTCTAGAATTCATCAAGGCTTTTGGAAAGAAAAATACGGAAAAGGACACTATTGAAAAAGATGAAACATGTAGTAGTCAAACAAACCACAGCTTTGACTGAGATGGCAGAAGAAGTGAGATGCTGACATGGTTTTATTATATATGAAATGTATTGAAACATAAGCATTACCCTATTGTCAAGATTTGAAAGTGAGGCTGAGGAAGAGCACCTAAATTTTTTTTTAAGATGGGACTACAAGATGATTTGTACATTATTAGAGTCAGGCCAGGTAGTTGGACCTGAAATGAAATGCTAGGAAATGTTATCTAGTGCAGCAGTAGAGATTCTCCTATGAGGGTCCTGCTGTACAGCAAGATGAACGTGCGTCACGTTGTGCTGCTGCAGCCACTAAGGCAAATCAGATCCTGGGCTGCATCTGCAGGGACATTACTAGCAGAGATAGAGGCAGATCATCCCCCTCTATTCAGTGCTTGTCAGGCTGCTTCTGGAGTAATGTGTCCAATTCTGGTCCCTCCAGTTCAAGAAGGACATGGACAGACTGGAGAGGGTCCAAAGGAGAGCAAAGAAAGTGGTCAGAGGGCTAGAAAATCTGTCCTATGAGGAAAGACTGAAGGAATTGGTCTTTTCTCCCTGGAGGAAAGAAGGCTCGGCGGGACCTTGTCACCATCACAGTATTCTAGTACTTAAAGGGTGGCTGCAAGGATCCACATGAAGAAGACAAGGTGCAAAAGGTACAAATTGCAGTAGGAGAGGTTTCATCTCAACATATGATAGAAATGTGTTACAGTAAGAACAATCATTCACTGGAACAACCTCCCCAGGAATGTATTAGAGTTGCCGTCACTGGAGGTTTTCAAAGTCTGATTGGACAAGGTGCTAGATAACCTCATCTAGGCTCCCTTTCCCATGAAGGGGTGGACCAGATGATCTTTTGAGGTCCCTTCCAACCTGGGTGATTCTATTATTCTAATCTAGACTAAAGAGACTTATTGCTATGTAAAGGTATTTATTATGGAGAGTATTTCAATATCTAAGGATGGGTTATTTTGCTGTAGTATTAGAGGAGGGAGGGGTTAACATGAAGAAACCCACATTCATGACTGGAAATAGAAAAATAAGGATTAGGTTAGACATCAAGAGAAGTACCAAATCTGGTATATGACACTGACCTGTAAAATAGTTCCTTACAAAATGTGGAAACAGATGTTACAAAGAAATCTAAGGAGAGATTATGTTGGGAGCTAATACCACTGAATATATCTGTCTGGTTGTGCCTGTTTGATACAGAGAGGGAAGACACAAGGGATCCTTCCCATACCTTGACCTGGTCTGATACCAACACAGTAAGAAGGATGCAGCCACCCTGCTATTCTGGGAGCCAGGTTAACCAGAGAAAAGCTTAAGTTCATGAAGACTTCACTTTAACATTACTGGGGAGGTCTTACCGTTGGTGTTAGGAGGCAGCTTGCCTTACATTTCAACCTTATCTATGAAGCTGCTGCTTGAATATTAAATAGCAATTACCTTTATAAAGGTAATTATAAAGGTACCTTTATAAAATTAACTAGCTCTTTGGTTTTGGCTATTTTATATTGTCAGAGTAGCACAAGGAATATATTACCAGAAAGGGTAAGAAAAGAGCTTATAAATCCTCAAGGGGTAAGTGAATCATATTATCCTTCTTCGTGAATATACAATGGTTTATTCCTTGACAAGGAGTTGCAGATCTTTTTTATTGAGTGAGTGGGCAGGCTGTCATAAGGTGTACCTGATTTGACATTATATGTATTTATGACCTACAAAGCCTGATATAGACCAAAAAGAGTGGGTGGGGGAGAGAGAGTGAGAGCTTGCTTAGCAGTTGACTGTAGACCCAAGAGCCAAGAAAATCCCCAGTACTAACTGTACTGCTACTACCAATTTATGGGGTGACCTTGGGCACTGTAAAAACTTAGCAAGTGTTTTGAGGTGGGAGAGAGCTATGTGTTGCTATTAAGAGGGCATAATGAGGCTTTAAGTTGGGTAAAAGTGGCTACTTTGTTGAGATGGAGTAACTGTTGTAGATATGAATATATAAATACACTACTGAAGCTGAAAAGAAAGCTATTGGTCCCTCTGACATTAAATCTTGAAAATGGGCAATGAAAGTGTTTCAGTAAGTATTACACTAGAGATTGTATATGTTTTTGTACAATGTTTAATATATGTTACATATGCTAAAATATGTTATGCCAATGTTGCCATCAAATGTAAATATACTTTAATTCATTTTAATTTATAATTCCCTCTTATTGAAAAGATTGTTTTCATTTGAGTGCAATTTATATAAACTTACATGTTTTCCAGACAGGGGTGGAAACTTGGCAGTATTTCCTTTCCACATGAGCATTAAGCCAATTTTAACATTTTATACATTTTTAATTAAATCAGTGATCTTTGCAGGCCAATGTTTGACAGCTTTTTAAAGCTTGAAATTCAAAGGTAAATTATTTCAACAAATGTATACAAAGATTAAAAAATTAATCTCTTTAGTGTTGAGACTGCATTGTCTGTTATCTCTGTTTAGAGTAAAACAGATGGTTCATATTGCAAATGATGCATGAATAGGACTTCCCCAATGTGATGCAAATGGATGGCTGCAACTGGCATTATACAGATGAAAAGAGGCTGATGTTAGTAGAAATTTCCTGGACAAACATGAGTAATGAACCTGTTCTTTGATTATGTTTCACCACCTTTTAAAAAGCAAAGCATGCTCAGAAAAATTCACCAGAGAGAAAGGTGTCCTTTCAGGGACTGAATTTTTCAAGGAGAATAAACCAGCTCAGTCAGCTCCTGGTCCTGCTCTTGACTCCCATCGTCACCTTTAGCAAGTGCATTCACCCAACCTCCCTGGGCCAGCAGCTATAACATAAGGATCACAGTCTACCAATGTCTATCATCTGTCTTGTGTATTCAAACCACATGTATAGGGGGAGGACATTTTTTTCCCACTGCACACTGCTGTAATCCAGAAGTCGGTAACATCTGAGGAGCAACAGTGTGGTGGAAGCAGTATCTCCCAGAGCTAGAATGACCTTCCACATTCACTGGATTGTATGCAATAGACCTATGAGTTCTTATGACATAAAAAGTCCTTTTCATCTGAGCAAACATTGTCCATAACAATGTATTTCCTTGAAATACAAGTGAAAATCGGGCCTAAATTCCACTTCATGTTCCCAGTTCACAAGAGGACTCGATGAACTTTCAGTCTGCTCCTACAACTGCCAATATTTGTGTTTAATCTGTGATTAAAATGAAATACATTCCAAGGCTAGCAGTATGCTGACCAGATTTACATACTTTGCTGTTTCCTCCTTCAGAGGAGGAAAATTCAGATTTATCTTAGCAAACCATTATGCAAAAAAAATGGCTTTTGTCCTTAATCATGGTATTAAAAATGCACAACAGCCTTGTTTTAAAATGGAGCACCCCCATCACATTGCCACCAGGCTCTCTTTTTTGTGTGCTTTATTTCATTGAGTATTATAGATCACAAACTCTGTGGTGTTGATTTTGCAAAATAATTGAATGAGTTATTTATTTGGGTGTTCAGGCCTACTGGCCTGAGGGTATTACAAATTTATGAAACGTCTGGGAGAGCAACTGCAACAGGTCCAGCTGCAGGATAAGAAAAATATGCTTAGGAGAAATAAGATCCTTAAGATTTTGCTAGTCCTTCTAGTTTTGCAGGTTCTGATCACAAGAGTTCATTTTCCTGTGTTTATTGCACCTATCCCACATGTACCCCAACACAGTCAAGATTTGCCTCTCACTGTTAATTGTCATAATTGATCACCAGTTCCCTCCTGGAAACCTTTCCTCTTCCCTATTCAAATTTACATTGCCAAAGAACAGAAAAACCTCTGCCTTTGCACAATTCTCTACAGGCTTGATGAATTTCAACCTTGTCTGATTTATGGCTCTTGATTCAGAGCCCATAGGTGGAGAGGCCCAAGATGGACCCTACTAGGAAGACTCTGGGATGCCCTGCCAGAGCAAGGTGACATCCAGGATTATCAGTTGGGAAGGACAGAGAAGGCTTGTGCAGGGCTTAGTGTAACAGAGCACATGGAAGAAGGAAGTTACAGAAATTCGAAATTGCAAGGAGAAAAAACAGAAGTTTGAAATGCTATTAGATGTTCGCTTGGATTTAGCTGTTCAGCATTATATATCCTGTTCCTATATCCATGAGCTTGCAGAGGTACCCAATTCCTGTATCAGTTAACTTACTTGTGCTCATGTGTTTCAGAGTTTACCAAACTGGAAGCCATGATGGGAGGTTTGGTCCTTGCCTAATAGGCAAATCTGGTCTTGAAGAGGGCAACTTGTCTGTTGTAGCAAGTGATGCAGGCAAACCCTGTAAAATGAAAATAATATTCTGTATGAGGAATCATACCCATTTTCACAACATCTGGAATAACTTCCCTGACTTTTCAGGGCTTTTTAGTTTCTTTATCTCCACTAACAGTGGCTGCTTTTTTCTGAAGCAGGAAAAGAATGCACATTTTTGCATCCACTTGTGCGGCTCCTGGGACTTTTTCTGTTTTTAACATTCTCTGGCAATGCCTCATGCTGAGTCTGCCTTTGGCGTCAGCCACTGCACCAGGGGACCATGCAGGTAGAATAAATAACAAGGCAATGCTGAGAGGCTTTCCTTGATACAAATTGCTGTAGGTTGGGAAGAGAGGGCATATTATCTTAGCACAGAAAAGGCCCCCACGGCTGCTGCTGTAGGAAACTGATCTGCTGTTGTTACTCTCTGTTCTGGGAGGGGATGGAAGAGCTTTTTGATATTCTTTGGATTCTGCTGTAGAGTCTGCCACAGCAGTTGGCATTAGCAAAACCAGATCCGTTCTCATCTGTTCAAAATACCGCTATTATTTCTGAATGCTGATTACTCAGGCAGACTGCAAGGCAGACCCGTGTGAGTTTCAAAAGCAGGGCAGCAAATTATTGTACTGCAGGGGCAATGACATGGAAAATGGAGGCAGGGTACAAGCAACCCACTTAAGGGACCTGGAGAAGCTGTAGAGAAAAAAAAATGGGGCTGAAAGAGAGCAGTTACCTGAAGAAAGCATCTACTCAGCCCTTGCTAGACCCCATCTAGAGTACTGTGTCCAGCTTTGGCCTCTCCTGTAATACAAGAAAGACACCGATGATCCAGAGTGAGCTCAGCAGAAGGCGTCCAAGATGATCAGGGTAGGAGCACTTGCCCTTTGTGGAGAGGCTGAGGGAGGGGGGGCATTCTTCCAACAGGAGATTAAATGCCTTTGAAGGGACTCAACAGCAGATGTCTGGTGCCTACAAGGAGGTAACTGAAAAGATGAAGCCAGACTCTGCATAGTGGGACATGGTAGGCGGATGACAGTCAATTTCCAACTAGATATAAGGAAAAACTTTTCCACTGCAAGGACAGTCAGGCAGCAGAGGAGTCTGCCCAAAAAGGTTGTGCAGTCAGTCTCCAACCTGGGAAGCTTTTCAAGACCCAACTAGATAAATCCCTGAGCAACCTGCTCTGAGTTCAGAGCTGACCTTTCTTTGAGCAGAGGCTTGGACTAGAGACCTTCTGACCCTTCCTACCCGAGTTGCTACATGATCCCAATAACCAGCCGCTCCATTGTGCTAGGCAGCTCTGCACAGCTCACTGCATCTCAGTAATCACCCAAAACCCACAATCAGTAGACTAACTCCTAACCTTAACAGGCAAATGCTCAGCACTTCAGGCTTTAGGATCTTTGCAATATTTTAATTTTCTTAAGAGAGAAACCTTGAAAAGTTGACCTCAATGTCCTCAGTAGAGTCACAGTAGTCTAGGGCAGTAGAGAACATGAAACAATCATTTCAATCCAGAAGTTTTCTATACTTGTGGTATATTAAACCTGAAACTTCCTGCTCTGAAGCCATCAGTCCTTTCAAGGGTACGCTGGTGTCAGGTGCTTTACATGGCTTGGGTGAGCCAGCAAAGCCAAAGATTTGGGTGCCCAGAGTGGTCTGGATGCTCTTTTCTCTCAGACTGTGACAGAGGAATTGCTGTTAATCTTCTTTTCACCCTCTCTGTCTTGCAGATACAGTGGTTACCTACTTTAAACCTTCTAATGTAATACAGAAGTAAATGTAAGCCACGGAGTCAGTGCTATGTAACAGTGTTAAAGAAAGGAAAACAACAGCTATCAGTTAGAATTTAAGCACTGCAGAAAACTCATGAAGGAAGGTAAAGAAAGTACAGAAAAAAATGTCTACCAAGTTTAGGACAAGAAGGACTTTTTGAGCCTTAGTGCAAGTAAAAGAAAGAAATAACAAACTATCATCTTTGCAAAGTGAAAAGAGAACCATTCATAACTGCAACAGAGAAAATAAATAACTCATCAATAGATTTTTCTGTTCTGTACCCAGAGAAAAGCAGGTGATATGCCTTTGCCACTTTGAATGTTTTCCAGGTCCACTGGAAAGCAAGGAGGGTGCTACCATCTCTTTAAGATGAATGTTTATAAAACATCCAACCTGAGTACCTTTCATCAAGAGATACAGCAAATTACTTCAATTATCTGGTGATGGTACACTAAAAAGGAAAAATGGGTTAATATAGGTAATCGCCTTGACATATGTCCCTTGAAAAATAATGGAAAAACTGAAAAAAGAATTAATTAATAAAGAAGTAAATAGAGATAAAAGGTGTGAATATAATTTCATGATAGTCAATATGACGTTATTAACAAGATAAATCTTGTCAGAACAGCCTGATTTCATTGGGAATTACATGTTTGACTGATAAACACTCTTGTATAGACATAAAAGATTTCTATGATTTAATGTGTTCTGCTTGCTCCCATTGGATAATCTGAGTTTTTAAAAAATGAGCAATGGCAAGGTTGCAAAAATGAGCAATTAGTGTCAATAAAGCTTGGATAAGATTAATTTAGAACTTGTTAAATGGCAGATTGCAAAGCTGTTGCTAATGTGAAATTTTCTCTGAAAGAGTCTGTTTCTAGTGGCATCCCATGGTGGTATGTACTAGAAACCAGGTTGACAGACCAATTTCAACAGTGATCTGGAAATTAATGCAATATTCCTGTCTATTTAAAATGAATCTGTGAATATCACATATGCCGGTGGAATAGAAATAATGATGAGGACATGCCAACTATATGAAAAGGTGATTTGGTATATGGAGTCTAATCAAATAAAGCTTTTTAATATGGCTGAGTTACAGCAGCATAGGCTGTTGGCTGTGTCTGCAGAGCAGAGGAAGCAGCAATGCTGAGAAGAGTCTCAGGGTTGCCATAGTAGAGTCCCACCGTGATGTTCTGGCAATACAAGCAAATGTAATGCCCAGCTACATAAACATGAGATAAACAAGTAGGAGCAGGGAAGTAATTTCTCAGAAACTGAAATATTGTGTGAAGTTCTGATGCTGGCATCTTGAAAAAGATGTTGGAAAATGAAAAAGGTGCAGAGATTGATTAAGGCCTGAAGAGTTTGAGAAAAAGTTTTATTCTGAGAGGGCTTGATCTATTTATCGTGAAGCAGCTCAATAGAAGCTGAAGTAGGGAAGAAAGGGAAGACAGGGCACAGTGAATCTTTAATCTAGTGAGAAGAGTGCTACAAGAAACAAGAACGGGGCGGGGAGCAAACTCAAATGTTGGAAGCCAGAAAAACGTTGCAGTACAAGAAAATACTTTTTTTTAACAGTGGGGTATGCATCTTTGAAAGAAATTACAAAAAGGGATGGTGAATCTGTTTCCAGATCTTAATATCTGGCAAGAAGAAAATATTTTGAAAAATAGATTTCAGTCAAACAGAGGTCACTTGGTGGTGTTGAGGAAAAACTCCTTAAGCATTAAGTTGATTAAACAGACAAGAGCCACTCTGAGTTCTTCCTTCCTACTGTCTCTTAGGTCTCTTGGAGATGTCCAATGGATCGGCTTGTCAGGGTAACTTTTTGCTTCTGATTATGTTTGTGGTTTAACTGCCTATAGCGTTTACCCCCAACTGTGAGTCTGGCTCAGTGCTGTAGCAACACTGGTCATACTCATCCATTTTGTGGCGTGCTATATGGTTATCACAGTCTTCTGAAATGAGGACCCGTGTCTGTTCCCAAGGTTTCCTCTGTGCAGGGAAGAACCACCAGGAAAATATTCTGCAAACAGAAAATTATTTTCTGAAAGTTAGAAATAAGAAACAATTTCAGAAAGAGGTATGAGCCATTGTGTTTTCTCCCTGGAAGGACCCTTCTCCATATTACTGTGACTGGCCTTATTACAGCCATCTCCAGCTGACAGAAAAGTTATGTATGTACTCAATAACAGCAGACCTCAATGAAATGAGCCTTTAGAGCTGCCCTTACTGTGTTTGATTCACCTTTATTGATGCAGTGGGATGCGAACTGCATTTCCAATAGCAGCAGCCGATGGACTTCAGGGCTAGCCAGGAGAGGCTGCCTCAGGCTGGGGAGAGCTGGTACCATTACAGACATTAACCAGCCAAAGTGCACTTTTGGAGCAGCACTTCATCTGCTTGAATAAAATGGGGATGGGAGTCATCTACATAAATGTAGATCACGTGTGCTGCCTGGTGTTGAGAGGAGGTCCCTGGTAAATAGTGAATAGAGCCCAAAGCATGATTCAGCTCACCCTAAAATAGGCATCTAAAATAAAACAGAGTATGCTCCCTAAAAGTGCCTTTTCTCCCTGTTGGCTCTGTAAGGGAGTTTGCTAAGTAGCTCAGCTACAGACTACTGTGCTGCAGATGTCTGCTTTCAGTCAGCTAAACCAGCTTTTGGGGTCTTATGACCAACTCAATTTCTGCCATCTGTCAGTGCCAGGAAAAGGCCCTGATGGGCCACAGTCACACTCGTGGTGTACCATGAGAAGGAGCAGATGTGATTTCATTGTCTTCCACATGCACAAAGTGCACGTTCATGCTGGCTGATGAGCACTTAGGGCAAGCAGTGCAGGGAGGCAGCCCAGGCTCTGATCATCCAGCCTTTGTCAGCAATCTTTGGATACCACTTACAAGTGAGTGAAACTAATTTCTGATTTTATTCCTGCTCATTACAAATGAGGATTGATCCAGCATTGATATCAAAAGACAACAGGCTCATTTTACTTATTGACTGAGAGCAAACCAAGAAAGCCGGTTTGAACTTTGCACCAGAGACACATGGATAATTTGGTGGTACAGTTTTTCTGTGCTTTTGATTATAGATTGCATCATAAAATTAAGGTAGGGCTGCCACATTACCAGAATCAAAGTGTCACCAGTGGCATTATCAGATCACTGAAGGAGAAGCGATGGGCTGGGTCCTGTTGCAGCTCAGTGCAGGAGGTGATAACAGCATCACTGGAAAATGTGCACAGAGCTCTGGGACTATCTGTGCTCTGTGAGATGCTGTGCTATTTTTGAAAGCTATAAAACTAGTCAAGTGTCTTGAAAGCATCTCATTATTTCATTCATTGGGAAAAATAACCTCTCCATCAGAGATGGACTGTGAAGCAGTATAGCAGAAGCCAAGATTAGTTCAAGATTCCTGGCATTTGTAGGAGTTGCATAAAATTTTATTTGTATGAGACTATTCTCTTTCAAACACAAGACTGTAGTTACAATGTATTAGAAAAGAGGAGGGGAATTTGCACTTGGCTAACAGAGCATAATTCTATACCAAAGTAAGGCCTGGGAGTTGCAGATTTACACAGTTCAAATAAATGAAAAACTGCCCAGTAAGCCTTTTAAAATGACAACAGCTATAAAATATTCACATGAATGCCTACAAATGTATTTTTTATCGTGTTGATCTGCAAATTTTGGTGGTCAACTATGTTGTTTAGTGCTTGATACGGGCTAACAAATGAGTTGCCATGTAAATAACGGAACTGTAGGTGACATCAGAAGCAGCTCTTTGAGAAACTTCAAGCAAAACCAGAAAAGAATGAATTTTTACATGAAAAAGGACCTTAGCTTCCTAATACAGAAATAATACATGGCCTAAATTAAATATTTTTCTCTTTCTAACCTACATCTTCTGCCTTCCATTGTGATTCTTGCTTTCACCTCTTGGCTAAGACCAAATTAAGGGTCAGTTGTAAATACCCTTTTTCTGTTGTCACATGCCCCATTCGCAAGGAGATGTTGAATGAGTGCTACCCTTAAAAATGTCTTCATCTGCTGAGACTAGACACATAAGCTGTGTGATGGAAATAACCCAAATGCATGCATTATTTCTGTAGTGAAATAAGAGCATATTTGCAGTAGTTCTACTAGAAGGAAACATCTTGCTGATGGTACCAAATGAAAGGGGACAGCTATCTATGGCACGTTCAGTATATCTAACAGAAGTGTGAAACAGGCCCCTGTGTCCCACACTCTGTAAAGCGAGACCCATCCAGCAGGCGATGGAGGCAAATCAGCAGTGACACGCAGATGTGGTCCAGTGGAAGCAGATATTGGACTGGGCCTTTTTATATATGAGCACAACTGATTAATCACAACTGGACAGTTGTGAAATGTGGAAATTGCTAATTCAACTCAGGCATGTGGCTTTTACCACATGAGTTTGCTTCTAAACACATTTGCTGGAGCCAAGATGCTGCTTACACATCTGCAGTGCAAAGATAAAACCTTTTTCCGTGGGAGCTCATTTACTTTTAGTTCATGTTCCCAGAACTCTGCTCTGTGCTATTTCCTCCTCTGCCATTTGCCCTCAATGCATTCTTCTCTCTCCCCCAAGTTTTGCAGTATCATTGCTGTGAGATCCCCAGTGTGATCATACCCGACATTATCCTGTCTGTTTTATCCTCCTGACTGCCACTCACAGGAAATTCTCACATGAAGGAGGATTTGTGAAAAGACCATCATCTCTGCATGTTGCCTCTGACTCGTTCTCTTTTTTCAGCTCCTGCCACAGCTCCTTGCTGCTCAATCTCAGTTGTCTGCTGAATCTAATCTGTGTCGCCCCCCTGCTCTTTGACTAAAGGTACCTTCAAAGCTGTTGCTCAGCATATAACAAGGGAGACAGCTTCATCTTATTACCCTCTTTTAAAAGCAGTAGCTCTGTGTATAATGTTTTCTTCTCCTTTAAATCACTCCTTCCTTTGATGTGGGGTCCTCATTTCTCAGTCCAGCTTTGGACCCTGCGGCTTGCAGAAAACTCACCTCTCCTTCACCCACCAAAGTCATCTGTGCTTTGATCTGGAAAATTTATGTCCTCTTTCTTAGTCACACCTAGTAAATGCCTTTAGCCTGCACTGTAAGTGTGTCCCCATTCCCATCTTGGAGGCAGGGTTCAGAGGATTCACCAGCCTGCTCCCACATCAATCTCTTTCCACCACAAAACTCCAGGAAGTCCCATGTCTTACTGCAGACCCACCCCTAGGCTGGGATTCCTCTCAGGTCAGCTGAGTCTCCAGCTCCTTCATTTAAAACTTGTCTGTTTCACCAAAGCGTTTGTTAGCATGAGTCAAATAAACTCCTTCAACACTTTCTTCAGACTGTTTCTCATTGAAAATGCAACTTTTTTCCCCCTAAAAAAGAGATGCCACAAATATCCTTTCTGCCAGCTGCTTCCTCAGAACCAGTTGCATTTCTCCATGTGGGTGTGAGGGGATAATAGTTCTCCTTGGGATCATATGGCTCTCAGCCACGGTGTGCACATTCTTCTCCAAGCTCCACTCACATGCTGAATCATTCATTATTCTTTCAAGGAGCTGGGAGTCGAGTAGCAAGGGGCAAAAATATCCCTGCTTAGTGAGGTGCTCCATGAACAATTTTTTCCTCTGCCACAAAGTGGAGAAGAAGCTGAAATGCAAAATGATCCTTGCTGCTCCTACTAGGATTCACAGTGTAGTTGGACTTTATTTTTAGCTCTCTACCAGTTTTTTTGGGGGGTAATTTATTATTTATCTCACAGCTTGGGTGAGGTCATTCTTGCTTATCATTCTCCAAACTTTCAGGTACTCAAAGACTTCAGCTCATGCCATTCCCTGCTTTGATTAAGTATGGTCCAATAAGCCTGACTAATGCTGGCAGATTCCCAAAGCTTGGTTTGCTAGAAAATAAACCTAATGCCCATTATTTTATCCTCAAGGTACTTCAGGTTTCCAGACAGCTTTCAAATTTGAGATTAGGAGGCATGAACAAGCCAGCTGATTAATTACAAGAGGTATTTTATACATCAGATCCCATTTTTCAGCTGCTAAGGAAGAGGGAAACCTTCTCATCTGCCAGAAGTGTGCCTGTTTCCTCTTGTGGCTACTTAGCACAGCAGCAGGCTTTCCTCTCTTTAAAAATTCTGTTAACAAAGAGGAAAGGTTTTCCAGTATTTTTTTTCTCCTTTACATGCATAAGAGAGAGACATATATTAAATTCACAAGCCTCTCATTCCCTAATGTGTATGCATGGGGACTGGAGAGAAATTGCATCCCCTTTTCTTTCTCTTCTACTCCAGCCTAGAAAATTAGCTTTGAATTTCTGGTATCAGTAGGTATGCTCCATCTGCCACAGCACGAAGGACACAAATCAAAGTGGACTTAGAAGGATTTGCATTTTCTTATATTTGTGACCTGTATGAAAGATGGACCCTAACATGGGTCTTCATGACTCCTGCTAGTAGTCTTCATGAGGCTGACATACTCTTCTCGCAGTATTGCTGTCTTTGCAGGTGCAGTCTACGCCTCCTGTCCTTCCTCCATCTCACCAGAAAATGCCCCCCTCTCCTACCAAGGCCTAGAACCAGCCTGAGAGATACTGAAGGAGATGGGAGAACTATGCCTATAAAGAGTTTATCTATGGCATTTCACTAACAGCATCTTATTCTTTTGAGCAACTTCTTGCCACATTTCTCTGTTGTCAGAAGTCTTTAGTTGGCTTGTAAGAACATAATATTTTTCACTAAGTGAATTGATCTATCTCATTGAGGGTAGAAAGGCTCTACAGACAGATCTGGACAGGCTGGATTGATGGCCAACTGTACAAGGTTCAACAAGGCTCAGTGCCGGGTCCTGCACTTGGGTCACAACAATCCCATGCAATCCTACAGGTCTGGGGAAGAGTAGCTGGAGAGCTGCCAGGCAGAAAAGCTCCTGGGGGTATTGATTGACAGCTGGCTAAATATGAGCCAGCAGTGTGCCCAGGTGGTCAAGAAGGCCAACAGCATCCTGGCTTGTATCAGAAATAGTGTGACCAGCTGGATTAAGGAAGTGATCCTCCCTCTGTACTCAGCACTGGTGAGACCACAGCTTGAGTACTGTGTTCAGTTTTGGGCCCCTCACTCCAAAAAAGGCATTGAGGTCCTGGAGTGGGTCCAAAGAAGAGCAACAGAGTTGGTGAAGGGTCTAGAGTACAAGTCTCACGAGGAGTGACTGAGAGAACTGGGATTGTTTAGCCTGGAGAAAAAGAGGCTCAGGGGAGACCTTCTCCCAGGATGATAGGAAATGAGAGGAAATGGCCTCAAGTTGGGACCAGGGGATGTTTAGATTGAATATTAGGGAACATTTCTTCACCAAAAGGGTTGTAAAGCATTGAAATAGGCTGCCCAGGGCAGTGGTGGAGTCACCATCCCTGGAGGTATTTAAAAGATGAGTAAATGGGGCTTAGGGACATGGTTTAGTGGTGGAATTGGCAGAGTTAGGTTAACAGTTGGACTCAATGATCTTAAAGGTCTTTTCCAACTTAAATGATTCTATGATTCTATGATTTTTATTACCAAAACATAAAAGGTAGTAAATGAACATCTGTTAATTTCCATCCCTGTATAATTCCCAAGTGCTTAGAAGCGATGAGTGCATAAGCCAGCAGGGAATGAATGGACAGGGCAACTGAGCATTGCCATGAAAAATGAAAGCTATCTTGATACAGAATATTAAAGTATAATTGAAAGCAGCTGCACTTTTTAATTTAGTGCCCATTCTAGATAAAAAACCAAAAACAGTAGCTACATTCATAATAAAATAAAGCCTTAAAACAATTCTATCTAAGAGTGAGATATCAGATAGCATTGCAGACCTGGTCTTCTGCTGAATTCTGAAGAAAGGTACCAGGGCCACTTGGTGACCCTGATGTCATAATGATGTTATAATCCAACATTTCTAAGAAACTCTAGCTTAACACTACAATAGCTACAAAAAGCTGTCTGAAAATATTATCAAATGTTAAAAGTTGGAAACCACAGAAGAACAGATTAATTGTCTATGCAAAATAGTGAGACATATATGTAGAAAAATCAAGTACCTTAAAAATGAAGTTAAATTAAATAAAATTAAAAATCAAATAAAAGATTGCAGTAAAACACACAGTGTCCTCCACTGCCCCAGTCAGTTCTGCTGACATAAATGTCAGAAACCTGTGCATTGGAAAAAAACCCTGCTGTCCTCTAAAGCAAAGTAACAACCTAGACATGAAATACCATGGCAATGAAGACACTGAATCCATATTTCAAGTGTTTTCATGACTGACAGATCCTTTCCTGGCTATGAGTTGTACAAGAAAGAACTAACTTTCTTTGGGTTTCTTTAAGCATACAGAAAACAAGGCAATGAAGCATAGATAATATGGTTGGCAAGTGTCTTCTCTAGAAATTCAATAGGACAGATCTTTAACTTGTATACATCGACATAGCATTATTGCCTTTATTAACGTATTAATAGTGCTGTTACTGCTTTTAAAACAGACTTTCATATATATTCTAACAAAGAAATTCCCAAAAGAGTTGTCTTAAACCAATGGACCAGAACAATCCACCTTATAGTGGAAAGAAATATCAGAATGGTGTTTGAGGGCTCCAGAAACAACCTGGGTAATTCAGCCTGGGATTTGTTTGCAAGAAAAATGAAGATTCAGGGCATGGTTTGTTTTACCTCTACCATGACATGCCTGCCCATTCTTGCACCTCTAGCTACTATGCCTGCATGCCTCTGTGCACTAAACAAAATCTAGTAATAGTATTCAAAATGACTCTCCAACATGTCAGGACTATGGGAGTGCTTAAATTATATTAACCATTAGAGAGCAAGCATGTGTCTAATCTTTAGTTGGTTTCTTCTATTGATCATAGCTATTTATATTTTTATATTCGTCAAATATATTCTAAATATAAAATACTGTGTTTGACTGGAACAGGTAAAGAATCAAGGGTGGAGAGCAGGGGCTGACATACTTCTAGTAGTCAGAAACTACTAGCTCAATGTGTTCCTGCCCATCTGGTTACCTCTCCTCAGATCTGAGAACATTCCCTCCCACAGGCCCCAAAACCTGCACATTTGGAAGCCATAGCAATAATGTCTGGGAGTAAACCATTTACTTCTTTGGGTATTGGAGCTTGCCTGAAAGATCCACAACTTTCTTTCCTATTTATTACCTACTTAACTATTGCCTGTACCTTGGCTTTGCTGTCCTTCAGTCCACTGGAAATTCATCTGCTCTTAATGAAGTGTCAAAAATGATTGATAATGCCTCTGAAATTATCTCTGTCTGCTCTGTAAGAACATTCAGGTGAGACTATCTGTCCTTGCTCATATATGAGCATTTAGTTTGTCAACATCATTTTCTTAATTCTTTTTCACCAACCCAAACAACTGCTTCCTTAATTATTTTCTCAATTTCTCACCAACAATATTGAAAGTACAGCCTCAAATACAAAGAAATAAATTCTGTACTTGCACATACCTCGCTTATGAAGCCTCACTAAGATCAATGGTAAGTGCAAGATACAAATCAGAGCACATGTTAGCCTTAGATAAATGTACTCTTGTATGCTTCGATGTATCACTTCCAGCTAATATGTGTGGATCCCAAATTAGCTTTGAGTCCTGTGCTTTCATTTGATATGCCAGTCTGAGGGCCAAGTTTGTGTACTAGCAGCCAGATTCTGCTCTTTGATGGATGCAGTTTCACTCCTGAAGGCTTTTTTTTTAACTCTGTACACAAACCAGATGGTAAAGTCAGATTTACAACCCAGGACTTTAATGCGGTCTGGATGGAATGCCCTAGAGCACTGAATTTGCAATGAAAAGATAAGATTATTTGCTTTTGAGGTAGGTAGGGAAATTCTACCCATTTATTCAGATTATGGTGTCTAGGAAAATATCATTACAAATTAAGTCAGATGCATGAGCAAGGCTGATAAAGCTCATTTTCACTGAAAATTAAGTTTAAAATAAATGTTGATGTATAAGATACCAGAAAATTTATTGTGGGCTTTGTCTTTATAGGAAAGTGGTAGACATTCAAACAAACACAAATCCATTTACTTCCATTTTCCCTGGTTGTAGGGAAGGACCTTATGACTGCATCATTCTTTTCACTGAATTTTTAGAGTGTAAACTGCTGTTTATCTCAACTGAAAAATTAAGGCATCTTAATTAAGGCAAATTAAATCTTTAAGATTCTTTCCACTGATTTTACTGCACAGAAGCATCCATCCAACCTATGTGTTCACATGTAAACATACCACGGCATATGTAGTGGGCTCCTCATCCTGGCATTAGAGAGGAGGCTTCACTGACCCTTCACAGAATCACAGAATCACAGAATCGCTCGGTTGGAAAAGACCTCCGACACCACCATGCCCAACCGCTCCTGCCTACCCCCTAAACCATATCCTTAAGTACCTCGTCTACCCGCTCTTTAAATACATCCAGGGTTGGTGACTCCACCACCTCCCTGGGCAGCCTGTTCCAGCCTCTGATAACCCTCTCAGTAAAGAACTTCCTCCTTATCTCTAACCTGAACCTCCCTTGGCACAGCTTGGTGCCATTTCCCCTTGTTCTATCCTCCATCACCTGGGAGAAGAGACCAGCACCCACCTCTCTACAACCTCCCTTGAGGTAGTTGTAGGTGGTGATGAGGTCTCCCCTCAGCCTTCTCTTCTCCAGGCTAAACAAACCCAGTTCCCTTAGCCGCTCCTCATAAGGCTTGTTCTCCAGACCCCTCACCATCCTTGTGGCTCTTCTCTGAACACGCTCCAGAATCTCAACATCCTTCTTATAGTGAGGGGCCCAGAACAGAACACAGTACTCCCTACATCCCTTTTTAGATCTGGTTTTGCAGTTCAGATGGAGCACTATGAAGGATGGCTACAATTTCACTGCTACCGTTATTTTTTCATTAAATTCACCCATGTCATGCAGTAATTTGGCTTGCTGGTTTGGAGTCCTGGAGGTTTTCAAGATTCTTTCAACCTATCAGTCATGCTAATGTCCATACCCAAATATTGCTTGTCTGGCCACTGGCACAGACCATTATGCACCAATGCAATTCTGTCCAAGGCAAGTCCTTAAGCACCCCTTCTGTCCTAATCCAGTCTCACCTGGCACAGATGAATCCTGCTGATATTTTAACTACCCATCAGTAAGCAGAGAAGTTCTAACAATGGCACAAATGTGAATTTCATACACACCATTTTTTTCCCCCGAAACTGGAGAAAGAACATTAAACTACCATAGTTGGATGGAAATGCGCCACACCAAAAACAGTGTGCTGCTATGCACGTTGCTCTGCCTAAGCGGGGGGACCTGCCTGAAGTGATCAGCTTCCAGTTCAGTAATTTTTGTGATGATGGTGATGAGCCTAATAGCAGCTATCCATGCTGGAAACATAAACACACATACTAGGCACTGAAAAGGAGTGTTCAGAGGATTTTTCAACACATCTAGTGATCTTGACTTGTGTAAAGGAAAGCCAGAATGTTCTGTTCACATGAAGCCAGGCTTGGGAACATGCTATTTCAGGACAGACATCTTAAATAACACTTTTATTCACAAGTCAGATGATGGCTTTTTATCTTTTTTCTTTAAAGGGCAGAAATTCTTAAATGTACATTGAAACTTTTAAACCACTTAGCTTAATGTTTAACTTAAACACTTTAATGCTTTCTTTATTCACTTCTGGTTTTGCTCTTGAAGCAGACATCTTGGGCAGTGAGAGATCTTTCTTTGTGTTTTTTGAAGAGATTTAGATAAATCTGAGACTAAGAATGAAAAGCCACTACTGATTAAACTGGTGCTTGTTATATCTTCAATAAAGGCAAGAATTTTCTGGAGCATCTTAGCCACGAGTGCCAAACTATTAAACCAAAGAAATTCCAAGTAGGAAGAAAAAAGATACACACATATCAGCACAATAAAATCCCCACCACACAAACACACCTTGTTCAGTCAGTCTGCGGAAACCACAAACTACCTCATGTTGGCCACTGGTTGTAACACCCACACAATTAGTGCAGGTCCCCTGCAGTTCAGTACCTAATGAGGTGCTGATAAGGTATGTTCAGACAGCACCACCTCATTGAATACAAGATTTCAGGTCCTCCTGCCCTGAGAAGACTTGCGGGGAATGTGGCTGCCCAGGACACAGGGGCACAGCTCTGCCACCTGCTTTTGGGCATCCCCTCAACCTCTGGTTTTTGCACGGTGCTGCGACTGCAGCTTGGTGGGGCAGAAGTTGCCTGTTATTTCCCAAGCCTGAGTCCTCAATGAATTGTTACAGATATTTCTGGGGTGCAAACATAAAGCTTCCTCTCTGCTAATTGCAAATTATTTAGCTTTTGGCAGATTGTTGCTGCAAAAACAGGCTTGCGTTACATTAGCAGCAGAGTTAATAGTGGTGAGAAGGCAGGCATGTTAAAATAGCATGTTATTCAACTATTGGTGTGACTGAAATGGTGTTTAACTTCAGCACTTCCTTGTTTTAATTAAACATGCCCCTTTCTTTCATGAAGAGAATGTCAGCTAAGAAGCATAATGATAAAAAAATTAATTATTCAGATTTGCTGAGGACAAAGAAAGATTGCTTTCTCTGTCAATTTGCAGTGAGTCAGTCTGCCAGGGCCAAGAATTAGCACTAAGTGAAAAGAAACCCAAGTGGGTAATTAACAGCAGTAGCAGCAACACCAGTGATGCAAGCTCAAAACACCAGAAACAGATGTTCTTCAGGTGATGTCTTCCAGTCTGGCTGGAAAATCAGAGCAGTGCACTTTTTCTTCAGAAACCCAAAGTGAACCATTTACCCTTGTCACTTAACTCACTCCACCCTTACTCTTATGTCTTAGATATGTTGAAATGAATAAAGCCTTTGAATTCATATCAGTGTATTCTGAATCAGACCCTCTGTTGAGAAACCTGAGGAACAGATACTGAAGAGAGAAGAAGTTCTCTTGCTTGATGAGGTGCTTGGCTTTACTTCTGAATCAAAAGTTTCTAGGGGGAGACAGTTTCTTAAACTTAAATGTCTGTCTTCAGGACCACATGTTTCTAGTGTGTTTCTCCATTAAATATAGAGAGGAGTTTGCAGTTCTTAAAAGGGCAGGTTTTTGGGTTTTTTTTTCCTGTAAGCAGTGAAAATGCTGTAATTAGACAACTGTTATGCTGGAAGTTGGATACAGAAATTATACAAAACCATAACTTCAAAAATACTACTAATAACACCTTCACAATTGAAATTGTAATTGTATGACATTATTGTTGAGAAATATAAAATCAGATACGACATTCCTAACATGCCAAAATCAGTGCCATGTTTGAGAAGAAGACTTCAGCTACCCCTGGGAAAATTTTATACCCTTTACTTACTGTTTTATTCCTGTTTTCCTCACTGTTCTTTGTCAGGGTGTTAGATGTTCATTTCATTGTGGGATCCAAGAAGTGAAGGCTGGCACAGCTCAGATTCCATCTCAAAACCCACAGGAATTACACATTATCGGTTAAGTGAAGCAGACTCAGACTTAACATAAGAAACTGATATCCTTATTTTAATCATGGTAAAATACAGACTGAATACTGATGTGGAGAACTCTGATGCTAGAGTGGCCTGAAATTACTTAAAAGTGTATTGCAGCCCACTCTAGTACAATTGCATATTTTTGGGAAGAGCTTCTGTTTCTTGAAATTTAAGTTGCTTTGTGCATATGGAGCTACCCCTATAAATCATACTGAAAATATATTTAAAACTAGGCACACTTGTGAGTGATTCTGGTTTTACACTGATGCAGATGCATCAGTAAAACTTATTTTTAAGGATAAACGACAATAATAATAAAAAATACACTGCACAAATGAAGCCATATATGACACATATGATTAGATTAGAAAAGGTCAAATGATAACAAATCCTGAATATATGCCAAAACCTTCAAATACTCATTCAGATATTAATTGGGAACTTCATACAGGAAAGTCTTGGCTTTCAGCCATTACACTTGACAGTAACTCCAAGTGAGTGTTTTTTGAGGGTCAGATGGTCACTGCTTTGGTTCCCTTCCCATTTCTGTCACAAGCAGCCAGTTCTACTGCAGACAGAGACCAGAGACCCATCTGTGGCTCTTCCCATTCCTCAAGCATCTGGTTGTGATTAACTGGCAGGTTGTGATTAAGAAATACAGGAGCTTGAGATTAGGAAGAGAAGGCAGCCTTTTGTGTCCCCTCCTCATGATAAGGATCCCTTCTGGAGTCAGGCAGAACCCAGCTTTCCAGTAAATACTCTTTTACACATGGTTTTGCTCTCACCAAAGATTGCCAAAGTAATACTCGCATGCATAGCATTCAGAATAAGATAGGATAGTACCATCAATCATCTCACTTAAAATGCAAAGTACCCTCCTTATGTGCTTGAGGATTTTACCTTGGCTGGCGTTAACCCACAGGTCTCCTGCTAGCAATTTCTGCTCAATTAGTTCCTTCAAAAGGCTTATTGAACCTACACAGATATTGTGTAATTTAGGTTAAATCAGGAAATAATATAATGAGAAGCGGTTACACAGGGAAGGGAGGTCAAAAAAAGCAGCAACAGGAACTCAGAAAATATGAGGATATAAATAAAAGGACAGGTGCTATCTTCAGTCATGTAACGTGATGGGGACTCAGTAATTGACCTAAAAATAGAAGAGACTAAAAGAAAACATTCTGAAAGGCGCAGTAGAGGCCATAATCTCAGCTGGTGTAATTCAATGTTATTTCCACAGAAAGGAGTACAGAAGTGAATCACTACAGCAGAATTATAAGAACTTACATATCCACAGAAGAAGTGGCAAAAATAGCACTTGTCAGAAAACATTACTCAAAGCTAAAAAAAATGCTTATTGAAGTAGACCACATTCTGTGAACTGAGCTGTGATTACTATATTATGCTTACAGTAAAGGCAGGCGATGCATAGACTAGGTTAATTTTAAATACAAGTTAAGCAAGAAGCATTTGGTAACTATGATACAGATGGTAACAATCCTAAAAAAAGAAGGGATCATGTTTATCTTTTCCTCCATGGCAGTATTTTTGGAATGACAATGGCTAAATCAGAACAAACACTTAAGTGGATCATGCTCAGCTGGATATATATCTGATCAGATTTCAAACCTTGCCAGTTTTGCCTTGGATATAATTATCTCAGGCTCTGGAGAATTACTGAAGGAATTTTACTTATCAGAGGCAACTGGTGATTTTAAAGGATGGGCATTCCCCATCAGTCTATGGGCAAAAGGACACCAAAGGCTAAGATCTCCTCAGACAACTCAAATGTGAATTTAGACTATCTTGCTTTGAAGTGAGATCTTTGATTTCCATTTTTCCCTATCTCAAAACAGCCCTGCTCTGCATGTTCTGGATCCCATCCTGAGCAACTTCACTGTTCAGAAACCTTGCGAGACAGAATAGATGAGGAAATGCTGCTTTTCTCTTTGGTGGATTTTTTTTCACCTGAATAAAAAACTTCCATAAAGTAGGAGAAATTCTGCTGTGAGAGGAGTAAACAGGAGGAGAAGCATGCTTTCTGGCTGCTATCATGCAGGCCAAGAATAATGCTAAATCTGTGCTTTAATCACTGACATTTTATGCAACCGTCTATAACTAAAAACAGAGTTTTCACCCAAAATGTATCTTATGCAAGCAACATATGTTTTGTGCACTTGAGCTTAACTGTTCCAATCCACTGAAGTAGCAGCCTCATTCCTGGAGAGCTGAGGCCAGGCCATTCCCTTATAGAGCTGATGTGCTTCAGGAAGCCAAGCTCAGCGTTGCCATTGCCACAGTCTCAAAGACTGAGCACGATGGCCTTGTAAATCAGCACAGCACTGTTAACTTTCACAGTGCTGCACAGACTTAAGCCCACTGAAACTGTGACTCCTATTTAAGCAGGACGATTTGGCTGCTGTGACTTCGCGTAGCACCAGGATAATCACATCCAGAACAGATTTTTTTTTTTTTCTCCCGTGGTTGCTAAGTGCAGAGCTCGGTAGCAGAGCCAGCTACTTGGATGCTTTGCTGGGTCATTGCATCCATTTTGGGCATTCATAGGTGAGCAGCCTTGCACAAAGCATTTCAGAATGCTGTACTTTAATACAACAGAGTAATGCTAAATAGCAGAGAGAACTCTATTTTCTGTTTCAATAAGGCTAAGGAATAATTTGATAGTACAAAATATCACACTGTTTAATTGAAACTCTTAATAACTTTGAAAGTATGTTTATTGACAGAACAGAGTTTCAGCCTTCCCAAAGATCAATGAAAGCTGTATGGGTGGATTATTTCTTTGAGGACTAGCACAGCCAGAAATTGTTATGGAAGTATTATGGTTATTGGCTTTAAATGGAAGCCAACACATTTTAAACCAGCTAAACCAACAACTTTGATTCACTATGCTTAATTAGCAGCTGAATAGGCTAAAATGAAATAAAACTAGTATATATGCCTCAAGGTTAGAAGATAATTTTTCAACAGAGCAATAAGGTAACATACACAGTTTTCTTCAAACAGAAGAACAAAAAAGTGCAGGAAAATTTCAACACTACTTGGAGCTGTTTGCAAAACATAAAAACTTCTCCAGAAAAAAAAGCCAATTTTCATATCATGTTGAACCAGCTTTCCTCAAATGCTTAGAAGTCTGTTTTAAGAGCCAAGCAGAGACTTGGCACCAATGTGAAATCTGTGCTGTAACATCACAAAACACTATGCAGTAGAATAATATAACAATAACCTTTATTCTCTTAATATTTACCCCTTGTTCAGAAACATCCTAGAGGGTTTTTTTTCCATAATTTCCTTTTTGCCTGAAATACTGTTCTGTTGCTAATCTAATCTGATCTGGTAGATCTGATCTACCTTGTCCTCCAACAAATGTGTAATCACCTGTCACTGCAAAGCTCACAGGGTGGTGCAAACCGCTAGTAAAAAGTCTGATGAGCAACAAAACTGCATCGTCTGTTTCATTATTTATATTTAGTCATTTTAGAAGCCATGCAACCAATCATACACTGTGTCACCACCTTCCTTTTCTTACATTCTATTAATGCAGCACTTTGTTCAAGTCTTTTCTAGAGTGAGCCTGTACTTACATACACGTAAGTATATTCTGCCTTCTATGCATAAAAGTCTTCTTGTTCCTTGCTGGAAACTCTGGTATCAACCTTGCAAACGGTTATGAGAAATGAGCTCAGGATCGCACAGTGGCACAGAAATGCTAAGGAAGCCTTAGCCTAAGTTTATTTCTCTCCCAGTAGAGATAGGAGTATCTGTGGCTCTGCAGTAATACAAATTACAGGCCAAGTCTGCAGCAACACAAGCTCTGATGAGCAAATCTGTGCAAACTATTTTGATTAGTAACAGGAAAACTCTTTCTGACCATTTAGTGAAAAACATTAAAATCGGTTTGCTTGAAATCCCACTTACTAAACATATTTCCGTCTGTGTGTTCTCCATTTTGACAGAAGACCCTGTCTTAAATATTGACACTGGACTAGAACAAGATTGTCTAGCAAAGCGGCCAGTAGAGTTGGGGATATTTTGAGATGGGATTTTAAAATAAGCAGTTGATTAGTAACCAGTGTTCTCCTCTGCAGATATCAATATAAGGGGGATAATAAATTATATTTGCTGAAAACACTGAATTCATTTAAACAGCAACAACATTGTTTTAGCTGTCATAACACAAGGCCCCTGGCAAGGTATGAGGGAGGAGCTGACACATTTTTGTAGGCCAACTGACATAATTGGGAGAAAAACAAACAAACAAGGTTGTTTGGGGTTTTTTGCAGCCTCTACAGTTTGCAAGAGCTTGCCTGTTGGGTTTCCTCCTTCCGCCCCTTTTTTCTGAGCTATATCCACAAGTCTAAGAAGAGACAGTACTTTCCACTTTTATAACAGGCACACTAACAGGGGAGAGAAAGTGCAAATGTGCTTGAGGACTTAGATTAATGTAAGATCTTTGATAATTTAATTCAAAACCAAGCAACTAACCAGAAATCCTTGTGTGAACTTTAGTGGGTTTTTTTATGGTAGATAGAGATGATCAGGAAGAACATACTGCATACCCCTTTATATAAAGTTTTGCTCTTGCTTTGCTCAGTGACATATCTGTAACCAGCAGTGGAACAGCAGATGTTCCCAACATTGACTGACCTTATATGAGAGAAAATAGTTTAAACAGCTTAGGGAACCACATAAAACACAGTTCATCTTAATACTAAAATTCTGCCACGGAGAATATTATTTTTAATCCTAGTCTCTCTTGAGGTTTTCTGTTGTTTCCTCAATCTCTTTCCCATGATAACTGCAAAAATGAGAGGAAGGTGAACTCAGAGACTCACACATCATGTAACAAGCTGCGGAAGTTTGTCTCTGAGCAAACAAGCCATTCTGTCGTCAGCTACTTTTGAAGAGGTTGCAGATGCACAAATTGATCTTCATGCTGAATTCAATGAGCAAAATGGGAGTACTTCAGCATGTCACATATTTCTAAAGCTAGACTTTCATGGCCAGCTGCTTAATACATACTCCATTAGGGTATGATGTCTGACACCAAGACCTTCAGTCGTAATGAGTGGCCAACTATTCAAATACTCTGAGCCCTTAATCCTCATTTGAGTTGCTGAAGTAAATGTAGTACTCCCCTGGAGAGAGTCCTAAAAAACATGATATAAAAGCAATGTCCTCTCTTTAAAACTGGACATTAGCAAGCTGTGTGACTTTCAGAGGAGTTCTTTAGGTCGTCTTCTCACAACACCAGAGCCCCTCTAACCACTTTTGCAAGAAGTAGAGTTAACACATTGCATTTAGAAAACAATGTCTTCAAAACATGCAACTCCTTTTCCAGACACACTTGCTCTCATTATGGGTCTGGCATGAATGGGGAAGAAAAACAGTTTTTCAGAGCTTGGATTTGCATATATCTGCAGAGCCCTCCCCAGGGGCTTATTGTTGTTCTCTATTGATCCAGAGGACCAAATCTTGCCTTTGGCGACTGGTGGGAAGAAACAAACAAAGTGAAAAGGGAAGAAACATTTGTCACAAACATCTCCACACCTGGGGGTGGTCTGGGAGATGAACTGAGTGAGCACCACACCAGCACCATGTATGGTGGAGAAGGGTTCAGGGCATGGAGACAGGAGCAGTGTGAGCTCTTGCTGATGACCAGGTTGACAACCCACAACACTGGCTGAGAGACCCCAGCCCACACCTTGCTTTTGCAGCAGGTAGAGGTAGAAAGAGCAGCTCCTATCTGCTCATTTCCCTCCCTGCGTGGCAGCAGTATCTCAATAGACCCTCACTCAGCATTTGCAAGCACCATAGCTTGGCACACCAAGAAGGGGTCTGGGCTTGGCTTCACTCTCCCAGGCTGCCCTGCACTTTTTGAAATGAAGATGTTTTTATTGTTATTTTAAAGAAAAATGCATTGATTTCTGTCTCTTATCTTCTTCCTAAACGGGCATTTCTAAACTTAGGGTCTCTTTAAGAAGATGCTAAACGAGCCTTGTTCTTCAAGACAAGTTTTTAATCCCCTTGACTTCCAAAACAGTCTAAATAATCCAACTCTAAGTCACCTCATTAAGGCCAGATTTATTAAATCTCAATCAGACTTTTGCTTGAGGTTTTGTAAATCTGGTCCTAATACAGATACTTAGAGCTGCAAAACAGATCAGCTTGAAACTTTGGGGAATTAAAAGAAATTAAAGCAGATAAAACCTGTACACCAAATATACTTTCCATTGTAGCTGACATGAGAGAACACAAATATTTTTATGGAGCTTGTCTTCCTTGTCTATTTGGTGGCTAATTTACAGCTGCTGGGTAATGGACAGACGAAGAGAATAAAGCTAAAACCTTCTAGCTTTTTTTTTTTTACTTTTATTTTAGAGCTATCTGAAAGATCTTGAGTTTAGTCTTTCAGATTTTCCAAGCCTTGATAAAGAATGCATCAAGGACATTTATTTTTAGTTCTTGCATCTCCATGAAGAAGCAAAATTGTTATTATTACAGACTTTAAGATCTCTTTTATCTGATGTTAACTACTCACAGAAAAAAAATTACATACTAGCAGAGTCTAGGTACTTTGACATACAAAACCTTTTCCTGTCTCTTCTTTAACATAATCTAATTTGACTGTGACAATTCACCACTTGGCTATTTCTCCAATAATTTTAAAAACTTGCAGCCCCAGTAGGACTTCAATATCAAAAGTGAAAAACAAGAAAAGGAGGAAAAATAAAACCAAACCATCTATTTCCTGAAGAACCTTTCCAGGAATCCTCCATATATCTTTTCCTTCACAGGTGACCTTTACTAAGGCATATTTGTCTAAAAGTTGAGCAACACTCCTGTATATCATCTAGAGTTTCTCAGCCTTTGTTGATATCAAACACCCCAGCAGACAGGTCTAACATCCACATCTAAGAATGATGAGCTCTTAGAAGAGGCTGGCAGCAGACAACAAGGGTTTACATTTACAGTACTTGACTATATTTCATGAAATTATAGTGATAAGAGCCCCAGAGAAATTCTCATTTCCTTGACAATGATAAGGGTCTTAGGTAGAGACAGCAGCTGTAAGTTATATATGCCTGCAAAACATGGTTATTATAAAATGCAGAATGCCTCCTTGCAAACTCTTTCTCTGTAAATTCCTCATAGAAGCAAGGGACAATACTAGAATTATAAGCATTAGTGTTAATTAAGCTCTGGTTCAAAAGTACAGTTTTTAAGTTAAGACAAAGCCTGAGACTGATATTTTAAAAGTTGTTTACATTTTTAAAGTCTTGTTGGGTGAGGGACGTACCTCCAAACTGGTTGGGAGGTATGTCTTGAGTAACCAAAGAACATTTTTGCATTTTCACATGAAAGGTACAGCATGTCACAAGTTCTGTTTTAGAAACTTGCTAATCATTCTTTGTTCACTGGCAAACAATTAATGTGACTTGAAAAAAGTTCAGGGAAGATCTAGCTACAGCAACATGCTGGAGTTCCCACCAGTTCCTTACCAGTAGGAGGATAAGAAATGTGGAGAAAAATAGCAAAAAATACCTTTCAGTAGACATCATTTTGCACTCACAAGATAGCACCTACTCTGCCATGTATGTATATGTATTCACATCACATACAGAGACAATTTTATATATATATATATATTTGTATTTATGTATGTATATTGGGGTGGATTAATTGCTCCACTGTCAACTTTCTAGAGGATAAATAGTGAGACTAATACAGTCATAGTAGGCCTTCTGAACACACACAGGCTTATTCCTTCTTCTGCTTCCTTTGTAGAATACTAGCATGCTTTTGCAAGAAGGAGCAGAGACTCAAGTCTTCACCTGTCCCTGGTACTTTCTAGTTAAATTATAACTGCTCTTAGCCCTGCTTTAATGCCCTTGCAGTGCAGCAATGTCATTTTTAATATTGGACCAGATAATTCTAAGGATAAAAACAAAAGTCATATTTGCCTTCCCAGGCTTTGGGCTAAGAGCCAGGAGTGCTGCTACTTTTAAAGTGGGAGAGGAGTTCATGTAGATGCTCCTGGTCCTTCTACTCTCTGACGAAAGAATAAGACCTTTTCAAAATTCACTGAAGATCATAATTAAAATTAGATTCTCTTTGTTATCTACAAAGCTTTGAAACGCTCATCATTTGAGTGTCATTCTTCTTAGCCTACTTATCCCTGACAGCTTAAGTCAGTGCTGAAATAAACCTGTGCCAACCCAAACCCTTGTAACAATATCTTTTCTCTGATAGGAACCCCTAGGCATAACTGAAATAGGAAAAAGCACCTTTAAATTAGATAGACCAAATAATTCCTCTATATTCATAGAATGATAGAGTGGTTTGGGTTGCAAGGGACCTCAAAGATCATCTGGTCCAACCTTCCCCTGCCATGGGCAGGGACACCTCCCACCAGACCAGGTTGCTCAAAGCCCTGTCCCAACCTGGCCTTTAACACTTCCAGGAAGGGGGCATCCACAGCTTCTCTGGACAACCTGTGCCTCACCACCCTCATAGTGAAGAATTTCTTCCTTACATCTAATCCAAATCTACCTTCTTTCAGTTTAAAGCTATTACCCCTTGTCCTATCACTTGTAAAAAGTCCCTCTCCAGCTTTCTTGTAGGTCCCCTTCACAGGTACTGAAAGGCTCCTATAAGGTCTCTTCAGAGACTTCACTTCTCCAGTCTGAACAACCCCCCCTCTCTCAGCCTGTCTTCACAGGAGAGGTGCTCCAGCCCTCTGATCATCAAATTACCATGGAT
>NW_010187577.1:0-4833 GCF_000695765.1 Mesitornis unicolor | reverse complement strand
TCCCTCATGCCTAGTGAGGATGCTGGCAGTTAAAAATGCTTTCTGCAAGAGGACCTTCACAGTGATAAATGAGAGCAGCTTCTCTGATTTTAATGGAATTATATTAAACTTCTGCAGGTAAGGATGTGACCCTCTACACTTTTGAATTTTACTCAGGAAGGCATTGCAGCAAGGTAGGTGGTCTCCCACTTTATGAATTTTTTAAAAGATAGACAAAACAGGAGAAGCATGCAAGGGATGACTTGATTTATATAGCCTGTTTGCTTCTTCACTACATCTTCCCTGCATTTCAAAAAACACATACAGCTGGTTTAAATGCCCTTCTGTGTGAAAGCAGAGCATGGACATTATTTACAGTTTGGTGTCTGAAAAGAAAAATATCTTTCCTTTTCAGAGTTGGTGAGGGCCAGTCAGGGAAGAGGCAAGCATCAAGCAAGCTGTGGGATGGCAATGCGGCAGTGGCTGATAACTCAGCAGCCACCACAGTGGTTGGCATCTTGTCACTCCATCCCGCTCAGTGGGAACCAGCCTCACAGGGGAAGTAGGGCCAGTGGTGGGACACTTCCTGCCAACCCAGGTTTCCATGTCATGGAGGCCTCAGAAACTGCAAGTGGCAAGGGAGAAACACTCTGTACCCCCAGGTGGGGCTGGGTAACTGACCTCCTCATGAGAAGCATAGCATCCTAACATCCCTCTCTCCCAGCTCGGCTTTGCCCCTAAATGGCGTTTCCAGGAAGCAGCAACAGTGATGCTATGGAAGATAGAAAACAAGTCATGGTGTCAGCAAGGGTCATGGTGACTGAATGGGGGAATGCCCTCTGCATCCCTCTTCCCAGCAGCTCCTGAATGAATGTATAACCTTTACCTTAGCCTTTCCCACAACCTCCATCCCTCT
This sequence comes from Mesitornis unicolor, assembly GCF_000695765.1. NCBI lineage: Eukaryota > Metazoa > Chordata > Aves > Mesitornithiformes > Mesitornithidae > Mesitornis > Mesitornis unicolor. The sequence continues at coordinate 3,938 of NW_010187577.1, read as the reverse complement.
CTGCAGGGAGCTCCAGGCTTCTCCCGTATACAGATTACCAGGTTTCTGGGTCTTACTGGCTTTTCCTGACAATTTCCATAACCCCTTGCTTCAAATCAGGTCCTCCTTCATTCATCCCAGCTACTCTTTTCTCCCTGGGAGCACAAGGAGCAGATTCCCACCACCCCTTGCCCTGCCCTGCTGCCTGACTCCTTCTCTCTAATAGGAAATGAAGTGTACATGCAGAAATACACAACATCTGACAGACAGGTGAATAGTATAACTATATTGCCACTGAAGGACACAAGGAATCCCCCTGAGTGTAGCTGTAAGGCAAAAAAGGTGTGCTTTGCTCCAGCAGGTGCCCCATGGTCAGACAGGGATGCACTGAGAACTCAGCTGGCTGACTTGCCCTGGGGATGGAGGCCTCAGACAAAAGCAACCCATCAGGCTCTGACGTGACACATAACATGCAGTAATTAAGTGCTTCTGCATTATAGCAGTGATAAGTAATGATTTATTCACTCTGCTCTCATTTTTACAGAGAAGGTTCCAGTATTACACCAACAGGAGAACAGAAGACAAAATAATCAAAACTAGAATAGCACATGATCATGGCGAGGACCCTCTGACCCTCTCCCACCCACTCTCCAAGAAGCCTGTAGATAGCTTCCCTGGGATATTGCTGCTGCCCAAGCCCATCACCTGGATATGCATTAACTTACAATGTATATAAAATTGCATATAAATTCCCAATCTCCTACCAGCAAGACCTAGCTGAGTCGAATGTTGATGCACCCATGTAAGTGCACACACACACAGATGGAGACAGGAGGCTGGGACAGCTGAAGTCCATGCATCTTGAACTGATGTGGTTTTCCACAAGGGATATCAGGCCTGCAATGAGGGATGCCATATGCTCACTCTCCAAATCTTCAGTCAAACCATGCAACATCTTTCACCAGCATATTCTTGGTTTTTACTGTAGGGTGGGTTCTCCATTGTGCTCAACCCAACACCTGCAGCAGAAGGAGCACGCTCATCAGATACTTGATACTGTGCTCACGTAATGTGAGCAGTCATCATCCATATGCCTCTAGCAGCTAAAACTGACTGCCATACCTATACTCATCACTGTGCTGTGTCAAAACAAATCTACTGGCATCAGAAGGAAAAGCATTTCAACACTGATTAAAGACTTGCCTGCAGGATTTTCAAAATGTAAAGCCTATTTAATCATTGCATTTCTGTGGGTTTTCAGGAAAAGCACCTCAGCTCTGAATGACTCACTCTTCTCAGCTCAAACCATTTGTTCTCTGTGATAAGTACAGCATCTATTTACTGAGGCAACCAGGGGCCAGGCATGAAATGTGTGTCAGGTCTCCTCAGGTCCCCAGTTATGTACTGTCGTGTTTTTAATTGAAGTAGTTTCTATGAAAAACCTTTCCTCCACCCCCTCAGGAGTACCTGAAAATTTAGAGCTTGTTCCTTCCAAGACAACTTTTGCTCACCTCCACAGTGGTGCTCACAGAGGACACAATGGTGCAGAACAGCAGTAATTGTGGAAAAACACTGGAATACAAGCATTTAAACAATAATGGTGGTTATTTTCCAGAAGCCTGCTGACTCCAGCAATTTTTCTATAAAGTAACTTTGTGGGTGTTGCTGGCTGAACAGCAACCCATTACTGGAAGCTAATAACGTGCAGTCAACCCACTTAAATACTGGGGTTTTTTTAACTCCAAAGAAGCCTGCCCTCATACACACACACTTACAGATTCCAGAGACGTCTATGTACAGCCAAATACAAAACCACACCATCTGTCTTTTATCATATAAACAATAAAAAGTTAACACAACTGTACTTGCTGTTTGCCACCAGCACATGGAAAGGCTAGTTCCTCATTGCCACCCCTGAAGTCTGAGGGTACACCACTACAGAGCCCTGTGATGCAGAGCGCATCTAGAGGTTAAACCCACATGAACCCCTTCAGTACAAAAGCAATCAGTTCCACCCTGTATCAGTAACACATTTATTGCAGAAATGCTGAACCCATGGCAACAGCAAAATTTCTGTTTTACATGCAGCCCAAAGCGCATTCATGGATTTGGGAAGGAAGTCTGCTAACAAAGAAAGCACGAATTCAAGTTCAGCCAGGAATTTTGGTACATCACAATGTGAGAACCCAAGATAGAGGTTGATTTTCTTTTATTATCTAAAAATAAGTTTTTTTCAGCATTACAATTTGCATCTAGTATGATGCTTCCAACTATAGTTTCAGGGTTGCCACAGTTTTTGAAGATAAATAAATGGTTCAATGTACTACAGAGCTTGTCTTTTGAAATAATACCTTTATACATTACCCAGCTCTTCCAAACAGATAGCATTTTTCAACTTCAGAAATTCAGAATATAGTAAATCCCACTTTTTTCATTTATTGATCATCCATTTTAAAAAAAAACAAACTTGTGAATACACATCCAATTTTCTTTGTAAAAACCCCTAGTATATTAATCAGTTCACGAATCTTGTAAAAACCATGCAAAAAGACCAAATCTATGCCCACCCATGCACATATTTCCCAGACCGGCCTACCATTCATAGCAATAGGAAATAATTTTGGTAAGTGAAAACAAGCTTGCTGAAGATTCAGTATGAAGAGCTATGAATGTTACTCAACCACAAAGGTAATATTAAACAACAAAGACTAGAGAGAGGGGAAAAAAATTCTAACATTTTTAGCATACCTGTGATGTGGTTAGATACACCCTTCATGAAAATCAAACTGGCTACACTGATACTGGAGAGTTTGACGTTCCAAAACTAACTTCTGTCATTCTGTAGAAAAGCAGCCATGAAATTGGCTTACCCAGATAATTTGGCTTCATCACCATGTCAGGATTCCCGGTCAGGAAAAACAAAAAAAAAAAAAAAAAAAGAAAAAAAAGCACCCTATGGTTTTAAGGGATGAGCTGTCTGAGATCCTGAGCTATGGTGCGTCCGCTACCAGTGGTAACCAAGTCTCTTCACGAGGGTTCACCAATGTCTTCCGAACAGCAGTTTCCCTCCTCTTTTTCTTCACCACTAAATTTATTGAGTATAGAAATACTGCCTAGGAGACTTATTTGTTGCATTCAGAATCTTTTTCAGCCAAGTTGATATGCCCCAGTATTCCTTGTTGCTGAGAACTCCATTTATAAGAGACTTTGCTGAAAGTGAACGTTAATCTGGCTTAGGTACAGAAATAAAAAAATCAGTAAGCCATGAAATGCAGCATTGAGCACAAAGCTAATCCTCAAAGGAAGAAACAAGAATAGGTTGTGTTAGGGCTTTTTTCCCTCTTTTTTGTCCAGCTTTGATTTATGAAGAGGACCTGAAAGTTCTGGAGTCTGTTTTATCTTTCCAGTTTTTTCCTTGCTTTTTTTTACATTAAAAACTTTCGGAGCATATCTGAAGGAGCATGGTCTCATAGCCACACCTACGTAAGAAAAATGTAATTTTTAATATATACCTAAATGTTTTTAGGCAAATACGCAGACAGGAATACAAACAGACCTCAGTGCAGATGAGGTTTAGCTAAGATGTTAAACTTCACCTTTTAAATACTAGTACTGTCAGGTCACATGCTACCACTGTTAGGGCAGATGTGTTTAAAGACTTATTTTTCCAAACTATGATGAAGCTGAGAAAAAAAATCTAGTGATCACAAATTCTTTGATTACGAGGCAGAGACTAATAATTGTGAAGAATAAAGATACCTAAGAAACTGTTCAACATATGGCTTTTTGTTGCTTTTGTTTGGGTTTTTTTCCTCTCAATGCCCAGTTTAATCTGTCACTAACAGGCTTTGGAGATTGTTGCATCTTTATGAAATCTGCTTACAGACTGTCCCACCAAACCAGCAGGATGCTCACAATGTGCATTTGAAATCTCACAGCAACATTAATAATAATAATAA
>NW_010187576.1:0-2236 GCF_000695765.1 Mesitornis unicolor | reverse complement strand
ATTAGATTCCATGTCTCACCCAAAAATCTCTTTGGGTCCATAAAAGTCTATTATACTCAGTTTTAATTGGAAAATAGAAATAATTGTTCCCTTTCTCATACTTTTTATTATCTTTATTGAATTAATTTGCTTTTTCTGTCTTTCTTTATGTCAGGTGAAAAAAAAAAAGAAATTTTCTCTAAAAGGAGTCCAAATTCTCCTTTATGCCTATATTGGTGTGCCTTCAAGAGAAGTCTCTTACTTATTTCAGTCATGTGTAACAAAATATTGGTCATTTATACTACACTTGGAGTGTGTTAGGTGTTGTAGATGTCTTCCTAGAAAAGCTTAAACACAAGTGGAGTTCTGAAAAAATTACTGAGAAATTGTATTTTCTCAGGGAAATGCTGAGATGGAAGAATGATCTGTCTTCATATCTTCTGAAATAGTCTTAAACAGAACAGTTGCTAATGTCATAACTGAATACTGATGCAATAATTATATCAACACTGCATCTTATCTTTATTGTAGCACTATACAGAGAGACCCTAATATAGTCAATTATTTCAAAAAAGAGTGGTTGAAAATACTTGTGAGTTTCTCTGGTAACTATCTGTTATCACTATGGTTGCAACAACAAATATTCACTATTGGAATGAAGTTCATAAGAATAAAAGAATTAAGAGGAATAGAAAAGCTTACTGCTTGCATTAGGATGGGACCTGAGCAATTTAAGGAGTGATGAAGAACACAGCATCAGCTCTGATCTTCCTGAGGGGTGGCTGTGTGATCTGGGTCCTGATTCTGTGAGGGTATGTACCTTATGATGCAGCAATACATTTTACAAGATTAAATTTGGTTTTGAGGCATAACCTCTGTGACTCAGAAGGAGCTACAGATGATTTATGTAAGTGTCTGTGCAATAGGAATTCAGTTCATTACTACATTTTTTGCTAATGACCCTGGAGGATGTAGTCCTCTGTAATCATGTACAAATAACATGATTATACACAATGATATAATGGTTAATATTTGATCTAAGTTTTTTTTATCTCATCACTTCAGTAGCCTCAGCTTCATAGTATTTGCTTATCTGTTTTTTTTTCTGAAACCCTCTCATTACTTTACAGTGCAAAATTGTGACAAGAAACGAAAACCTGCTTTATTTTGTAAAAAAAATCTCACTTTTAATAATTAATTAATTACTAAAGTAACTGTAGACTTTCACCTGTCTTTGGTGTTTTCCTCTTTCTTCCCATCTCCTTTTCTTATCCCATTCTCAGCTTCTCAGCTTAACCCTTTTTAGCTTCAATCCTGCGAAACTCAAATGTGGCCATGAACAATAGAGCTGAACCACTCATAGGATCAGGACTGCATTTGCCAAAGATTGCAGCAGCTGCTCTAAACACATAGTACCTCCAAAAACTAACCCTCATGAATGAAGCCTTAATTAATAGACCAGAATGCAGTCAATTAGATGACAGATGAGAGGTTTATCTTTTTCTTTTGTCAGATACCTGTAACTGCTATCTCTGATCCCCAGTGACATCCTGATTTATATATCTCATAATATTTATATATCTCATGTATGTTAGGGAATGCCTAGAGATTAACAATAGTGACAACAGGGTTGAGTGCCTATGGGTGAGAATCAAGGGGAAGGCCAACAAGTCATATATCATGGTGGGAGTTTGTTATAGACCACCTAACCAGGATGAAGAATTAGACAAAATATTCCATAGGAAGCTGGGAGAAGCCTCGCGATCACTTCCCCTTGTACTTGTAGGGGACTTCAACTTCCCAGATATCTGCTGGAAATATAACACAGCAGAGAGGGAACAGTACTGGGGGTTCCTGAAGTGTATGGAAGATAATTTCCTGACACAGCTGGTGAGGGAACCGACAAGGGAACATGCCCTGCTGGACCTGCTGTTGGCAAATAGAGAAGGTCTTGTGGGGGATGTCATGGTTGGAGGCTGTCTTGGGCATAGTGATCATGAAATGATAGAGTTTTCAATCCTTGGAGAAGCAAGGAGGGGGGCTAGCAAAACTGCCACTTTGGACTTCTGGCGGGTAGACTTTGGCCTGTTTAGGGACTTGGTTGGCAGAATTCCTTGGGAGGCAGTTCTTAAAGGCAAAGGAGTCCAGGAAGGCTAGACATTTTTCAAGAAGAAGCTCTTAAAAGCGCAGGAACAGGACATCCATGTGTCCGAAAACGAGCTGGCGGGGATGAAGACCGGCCTGACTGAACAGAGAG
>NW_010187575.1:0-10756 GCF_000695765.1 Mesitornis unicolor | reverse complement strand
CTTGTCCCCGAGGTGGAGCCTCTCTTCATCATTTTGGGGATTTCAAAAAGCTGCTCAATGGCAAAATCCATGAAAGCACAGCTTCAGCAGGGACACGCTCTTGGAGGGCTAAAGAGGCACCAGAGGGAGAGGGCTGCTCTGCTTCAGGCCTCTGCGGAGCTAATAGTGGTGTTAGATGTGCGATTTATGGCCGAATTTTACCCATAAATTCATAATAGCTGGTGATGAAATAGCAGCTCTTCTTTATTTTCCGGTCTAGTTCAATGAGCAGAGCTGTCAGTTCTGCAAGCTCCTGTGTAATAAGAAAATCTCATGTCATATCAGATGAAACCCCAAGTGTTACATCTCAAATCCCTTCGCCTCCCAAAGGATATTTTCAGCACGGGGACATTGCTGCCTGAACCCGGCCATTTATGTTTCCCAATCTGACAAGTCATTTTGGTTCTCAGCACTGGCAGAGAGATGGCGTACATGATCTGCTGGGTTTCCTTCACCTCTCCTTGCTGTATTTCCATCCTCCATCAGTCAGTAGGGATCAGCTGTCAACTCATTACCAATTAAAAAGAGAGGTCAGCTACGTAAGGGTAAATCACTGCCTACAACTATTAGTAGTATTGTGTTATCGTTCCACGTGGCAGTTCCCAACTATCATTAAAAAAGGCATGATATCATTCAATGGAAAATAATAATTACAAATTTGGTTGAGAAATAAATAACTTCGCTTATTAAAACTGCTCAGGAGAGGAAGAGCGGCAGCTGAAAACAGTTTTGAAATGAATTCTGGAGATGACATCTCCCAAAGTGACACCCTGTGTTCTGCTGCATCCGATCTATCAGACAGATTACTACACAGAAACTGATTGATGCTACAAAATGTGATGCGTCCTAGCACGGTGTGTCACTTCAGACCCTAAAACACATGGGCTCCTCCAAAAAACGCAGCTTCTGTTTAACGTACGCAGGCGAGATTATCCCACGCTGATTTTGCTCCGCGGTTCTTGCTGGGAAATGCACCAACAGGAACAAATGTACCAAGAGGAACGACAGGAAAACAAGGTTTTTTTGATAATGAAAATGAATTTGTTTCTTAGAAGAAGGCAGAGGAGATACAGAGGAGGAGAAACAGCGATTTTGAAATTTCCGGTCTACTGGGGTTTGCAGATCAGCGGCTGAGCAGCTGCACCCGTAGCTGTGTGACCACGCTAATAGGGAGCAGTAAGTCACGGGGCTACGGAGCACAGGGGACGGCTGCAGGGGCTGCAGGGTCGGAGGGGACCGCGATGGGGAATTCGATGGGCTATGGGGAAGAAGATGGGCTATGGGAGCACGTGTGGGGCAAGGGGAAACGTCAGCTGGGAGGCTGCGCGTAAGAGCAGATGCACATATTGGGTGCGGGGTAGTGGGTACGAGGCAGCTGGGACAGGGGAAGGTGGGGTGTGGGGGTAAAATGTGAGGATCAGGGATATATTTGGGGTGCGGCTAGAGGAAAGTATCCTAGAAATTGCATTAGTTCACGTAGTGATATCAAGGAGACAAAGCCACGTGCCATTACGTCCCCGAGAAGAACGAGACTGCTCAAAACCTGGCTGTACCCACTTGTGCTGCTGGGGTATTTTCTGATTCTGTAGGCCAGGTGTTCAGTTTTTGGGGTTTAGGATAGCTACATTAAGGTTAAATTAAAAATGCTTAAATTGGGATTCATGCCACTTGGCTTTAGTCATCTGCAATGGATATCTACATCTGAGCCCTCGGCCTTGGATCCTTCTGTGCTCTGGAAGGAACACCAGACACTTCTGTGGTGATTCATCTGACATATCTTGGATGTTTTCTTCAGGATAAAATGAATCACATTTTAAAATGCCAATATCTGAGCACTGATTATACCGAAACCAGTGACAAACTCGGATGAATTCCACCTATATCACCTGCAGTAATACCACTGAGATTTATGATCCATTCAGGGGGAGGATTATATGTACCTCTGTGTACATACACATTTATTAAAATATGGCCTTGACATCAATGGAGATTCGGGGTTATGAACCAGGACAAATGTTAACAGCAAAACATACGATCAAAATAGCAAAGCAAACAATAGCAGAGGAAAGGAGCAATCCTATCTACAAGGGTTGCAAGAAGGCAGTGAGTCTCACAGCAGATTTGTTGCTGTGTTGCAGTAACAGACCTCTAATAAATGCTCCGTTCACCCAGCTCGAACACTGAACATAGACAAAAACATATTAGTTAGACAACTTCTGCGGTATTTTTGGGATTGTTGCAAAATTTCACTTCCCGAAAACCTAACTGAAGGACTTATGACGTAACATGAACATCTCCGTTTTCATTTTTAAAACCTACACTTTTTAACCTGCCTGTTGGGAGATCAAAAAAATGGAGATCAGCTACATTCACAGAATCACAGAATCACAGAATCCCAGAACGTTGGGGATTGGAAGGGACCTCAAAAGCTCATCCAGTCCAATCCCCCTGCCGGAGCAGGAACACCCAGATGAGGTTACACAGGAAGGCGTCCAGGTGGGTTTTGAATGTCTGCAGAGAAGGAGACTCCACAACCTCTCTGGGCAGCCTGGTCCAGTGCTCTGGCACCCTCACTGAGAAGAAGTTTCTTCTCAAATTTAAGTGGAACTTCCTGTGTTCCAGCTTGTGCCCATTACCCCTTGTCCTATCATTGTTTGTCAAATTCACAAATTATAAATTAAACAAGAAATAAAAACATCATTTCTCCTTCCATGCAGTATTCGAATGTTCAAGATTTTATCTTCCTAATACCTCTACAATATGGCTCCACTATCTACATGTACAGATAAATCTTTTATTTAGGTTCTCACTATTACTGCATTCAGTTCTGGGCCCCACCAGCAGAGGCCATGGAGCTGCTGGAGTCCAGAGGAGGCCACGGAGATGCTGAGGGGCTGGAGCAGCTCTGCTCTGGAGACAGCTGAGAGAGTTGGGGCTGTTCAGCCTGGAGAAGAGAAGAGAAGAGAAGGCTGTGGGGAGACCTGAGAGCACCTTCCAGGACCTGAAGGGACAGGAAAGCTGGGGAGGGACTTTTGACAAGGGCAGGTAGTGACAGAACAAGGGGGAATGGCTTTAAACTGGAAGAGGGGAGATTTAGGTTAAATATAAGGAAGAAATTCTTCCCTGCGAGGTGGTGAGGCCCTGGCCCAGGTTGCCCAGAGAAGCTGTGGGTGCCCCCTCCCTGGCAGTGCCCAAGGCCAGGTTGGCCGGGGCTTGGAGCAGCCTGGGCTGGTGAAGGTGTCCCTGCCCATGGGGGTTGCACTGGGGCGGTTTGAGGTCCTTTCCCATCCAAACCAGTCTGTGATTCAATGATCCTATGATTATCTCCCGCCCTGATTTCTAAAATACGCTTCCCTTGAGATTTGAGCAAGGCTCTCTGGAGCACCAAAATCCCTCACAAATATTGCTGCAAAGAAGGCTGTTCTGGTCCATCAGTTTGACATCACCACTCTCCTCTTCAAATCGTGTCCCTATTGCACCGAGCAGAACTCACTTGTCTACTTTCAAGGCCCTCCTGACCAAGACTACGCCACCACTCATCCCTTCTGCTCCACCCCTGACCACTCGAAGATGCCAACCATCACTCTTCATGCTTTCTAACAAGCTTCCTCCTCATTCCTGTGGTACTCTCCCATGAACAAAACCAGAGCTACCTCCTCATCTCCATCCTTAAACCTCCTCTCCTGTATGGAAATGTGCATGAAAAACCCAAAACCAGTTACTCTTGTTTGCAATGTATGCTCAGGTTGCCACCACACTGACCTATAAAACCTTCAGCTGTCCGTTCTGTATCGTTGTGTGGCAATATAAACAAAAATAATAAAAACAGAGTTTAAAAACAGGACCCAATGCGTAGCTGTTGAGTAAAGGTCTTTTCCAAATAACTATTATTATACCCTTCAGCAAAAAATAGGTCAGCAAACCATCGTTTGACAGAATATACCCATTTATAACCAATATAACCAGCACACCACCACTATTAGTCTCCCTATAATGATCAGGAATGCACTGAATACCCAGAATAATCCCTAAACCCGGAGCAGAGCGTGGTATTGAGTTATCCATGCAACAAAAACAATCCATGCCATCCCCGCCGTTACTTTTTTTCAGGTAGCGTCTGGGTGTTGAGGTAGGAATTGAAGCTGATAAAATACAACCAGACTTTATTTCAGAATTAAGAGACCAAATAACCTTTCAAAATCCCACTGGAAACCCTTATCTAAAGCAGTTTGGGTAAGAATCCTCTCAGATCGGCTGGAAAACCAAGAGATGCGAACAAAGGCTGAGGATAAACACGGTGTAACCGAGTTGGGAGGCGATGTCCAGCGGGGTGTGGCAAGGAGGGTTGCTAAGCCTGGGTTTATTTAGCAGCTTTATTAATGATCTCAAAGAAGGGGTGAAAAGCACATGAATAAAACATGCGCCGGATGCTCAACTGGGACATCATGTGTACACCATGAAAAATGAAAACTAGCACAAAGCTCTAGGCAGAAATTCTGCAGTGAAGCAGAGAGATGCAAAGTAGCTCCAGGAATACTCCTGCTTTCTTATTAGGGAGGAAGAGCTTGAGCCCTCATCTTTCTTGAGGAAAAAATGGAAAAAAATACCACTTAAAAGGGCAGGAATCACTGCCTGAAGGAAGGACAGAAGATTCACAGGAGAAATAAGTTCCTCTAATGGGCAGACTGTAGAAATTCAGGTGCCCTCAGCTTCCCTTACAGACACTGCTGCTGGGGATATAAACTCTGGTGCATCCTGGCACTGCTTGGCTGAACATCTCCTGGTGAACCAGCAACGCAAAGGCCAAAAGTCAGGCTTCCTTAGGCAAAGAAAAGCTAGGTACAGAAAACAGTGCAGACCTAATGGTAAAACCCCCAAAATGCTTTTAAGTACATTGGTTTTTTATAGTTTCCCTTTACACTCGAATCTTCGAAATGTGATTTTTGATTTAGGACGCTCACTTTTCTGAGGGTTCAGCCTGAGAGCGTTTAGGCCTTGTGCCAACTGATACTGGGTACCTTAACACCGACGAGCTATTGCTGATTTTTTCACATTCTCAAAATAAGACTCAAGATCATTTTGGCCGGACACTCACATCCAAAGTTCAAAGTGGGAAAATCCCTTTGAAATTCATGGCTGGCCATGGATTTGTAGATAAATACTAAAGCAGTGGGTTTTCAGTCCTTAATCACATACGCAGAGACGTAACTCAAACTTTATTTTTTCTCGAGGAGGGAAATAGAGAAACACTGCTTCCCCAGTGTGCTCTTCTTTGACTAATACGACAATATATAATACTGCACTAAAACATGTCATCCAGGCTCATGAGCTCACCCTAAGTGTAACCAGATTCCTTATTTTTATTCTGAAATCCAATATAAAAGAGCTTAACCCAGGAAAGGTTCCTCTCAGCCAAACCACTTGGACTAACAGGGAGAAATACGCAATATTGGGCAGTTCATCTGCTTTTAGGCATCTACATAGAGAAGAGATGAATCTTATCTTATATGTGACTATTTTTGCCCAATTTATATGAAGGATCCTACGGTGGTTAGCCTAGATAAAGATATCTGTATTGGGTCAAATTAATGCCAACCAGGTTGGTTGTTTTCACTTCATGCAGAAAAGCAATAGCAAAGAAAAGCCACACTTTTCTCCATCTACTCATTGAGACTCTGAACCTTTAGATGCTTGATTCTTACTTGCACAGATTTCCTGGTTTATATCAGTTTTGTATTTGTTCCCTAAGAAAATGGAAAATAAATCTAATTTTGAAGATCCAAGCCAGTGAACAACCAGACCTATTGTCATTTTGGTATCTGTCCTGGTTTGAGCTAAACAGAACTCATTCTCTATTCAGTGATTTCACTTTCCAGCTCAGTCTCTTCTCAGGGGCTGAACTTGCTGAAACCAGCAGCATGGTTTTCCAGTGTGTTCTGCTACGAGTGATCATCACAAGGCCACTGTCTCACCATGGGGGCCGTGTCTGTGCCGATCTGGGGGGAACAGACCCAAACCGGCCCAACCAGGGATTGCATCCCACACACGCCACACTCAGTGCAAAGCCCAGGGATCCCCAGGGTCTCCACCCTTCCACCTTGGACCCTTCCTTCCCTCTCCAGCCCTGCAATGGCCCAAGGCCCAGCAGACCCTGCTCCCCCCCCTGCCTCTGATCCTGAGCCCTGTGTTCCTGCAGCAGCTCCCACTGCTGCTGGGGCCGCACTGGGACTTTTCCAGTGCTCCCAGAGCCTCTGGTGCCGTCATCGTCATTGGGGGAGGATTTTAGATTGGTTTTGTATCTATATCTGTACATATCTGTAGATATTTCATTATTTTCCTATTCACATGATTATCCTGTAGTATCAGTAGTATTGTTTCATTAAACCTGTTAGTTTTATTTTCCATCCCATAAAGTCTCTCTCCCTTCTTCTCTTTTCTCTTCCCTTCTGGGGAGGGCAGAGGGGTTCACAGAGAGCATCTGTCCATAACTTAGTGGCCAGCCCAGCCCTAAACCACGACAGTATCTAAAAAATGCAACCAACATGTGATATAAAAACTTTACAATGTCCCAGAAAGGTATTGTTTTGCATATCATACCAATAACAAGATGACAGGTTAAAGAACTTCACAATATCACCGGTAAAACATGTCTTGATCCCAAATCTTCTATACTAAAGGGCTTTTCCAACTCCCTCTCCAGCTCCTTGGAAGAGGGTGTTTATTGGGCTAATAAAACCCAATGGAGGGAATTCAACAGTGACTCTATTAATGAGGTAACAGCGCTCAGTCACCTACAATTTAATTTTTCCAAGGCCTTGAGATTTTAATTTGAGTAATACTTCTATTAATTACAATGCCTAATAACAATGTCTAATTCAGACATCTGTTAAAAGTATGTAATGTTAATTTATTGGAAAATCTCCAGCAGTGCTCAATTAAAATGTTCCCTAGTTAAGTTAATGCACATGATTTGTAATGAAGAGCAAAATTAGATACTGTTAATAAAAAATAATAGCAAATTGAAAACAATAAAAACTTGAGTTTAAGATTGACAAAATTAAAGACGCAGAATTTTTCATCAGGCCGTTGAGCCAGAATTTTGGACGACAGGATACTCTCACACCGGTTTGAGAGCCCATCTTGCAGAACGTTGCTCTAAAATAGGACATACAGGAAGTATTTCTTGCACAAAACACTGCAGGAAATAGTATTGCTCCCTACTTAGAATTTTCTTGCTGTAATTTCAGTTCTCCCTCACAGGTTATTCTTCCCCCTCCTTAAATACGTGGGCTTACTCTGCGGCCTATATTTACCAGGGTGGGTTTTGCTGTTTTCAAATCATTACGCCGATTTAGGCGACACAAACAGCGCATCTTCCCATCGCCGCACTGTCACCACGTTACCATTTCTGTGCCCGATCGCACGTCCCCACCGCGCCGTTAATCCGCTTTTAACAACGGGTCTACGCGCAACCACGGCGATGAGGTACAGCGAGGCCTACAATACACCCCGGTCCCTTCAAGCACGACTGACATTTCTTTATTTTCTCTAATTTTTTTTCTCTGCCTTGTGAAGATGTCAGGAGCTTTGAGGAAGGCGCCGCATGCAGCCCGTGATAGAGTATCTCTCCCAGCCACACTCCCCCTTGATGGCAGATTATCTGCCTGGAGGTTGCGTTAGGCCCCAGTCAGCTGTCAGTCAGCAGATGAGCAGGAACGGTCCAGTGCTTCTTCCCCTCCCCATCGCCCGGCTGACAGTGATAAATGACCAGACCTAATGCTCAGCTGAGCTTGACGGGTCCAGGCCTCCCCTCGCAATCTGTTTCAGATGAACATCAGCCTTTTTTTCAGGGTAATATTCCCTGTCGGCGCAGCGAAGGGCTGGAGAGGGGAGCGCCAAGGTTAGGCCAACTGGCTTTTCTTTTTCAAAGAAAAAGGGGAATGGTGATTTTACTACTTGAAGGAGCTTGAAGGCAAAAATAAAGATGAGAACAGAGTTATAAATCAGCTCTATAAGTGTCAATTAACTCTCCTTAAAAGGACGTTGTTTAGTGGTGGAGTTGGCAGTGCTGGTTAATGGTTGGACTCAGTGATCACAGAGTATGACAGAGTATTAGGAGCTGGAAGGGACCCTGTAAGATTTTAAAGGCCTTTTCGAACCTAAACCATTCTGTGATCCTATGACTCTATGATACGTCTCACTCAAAGCTTCAGAAATGCACCTCAGCCTTAAACACAGTTTATCCAAAGCGCTTGTCCTCTTTGTGATACAGCATCACAATATTGCTCCTTCCATTGCATCTGGAGTGGATGGGGAAGACTTGAAAAAAGACAAGTTTTAAAGTGAAATGTAGTTAACCCAATTACAAAAATTTGCCACAACTCCATCTTGAACAGCTACTCCAGTTAAAGGCTGAAAGTCTATTTCTTAGTGACTAAAAAGAAATTACTCCAGGATTCCAGGCTCAAACTATTTTTCTTCACTGAAGCTGGTGACCATCGAACACCAATCCAGCCACTGACCACTGCAAAACCACATCCACAGTTACAGGAGCCATCGTGAATAGATGCTCCATGGTGGACTTCCACTTCGCACCTTCCAAAGTGCGTAAATGATTTAGGATGAGACACAAGAGGATTTTCCCAGAAAATTATCATCACAAAGCTACACTTGGGCTAAGAAGTGGACTTAAACCCTCAAGAAACATTAGATAAGAGCATCTGAGATGAAGTCCTATGCTAGGATAGGACATGCTTGTCTTGTGATTGGCATCGGAGAGGTTTGTGGAGCAGGGCTGCAGTCCAAGCAGAGGAAGTGGATCAGCTGTAAGGAAGGAAGCAAAGTGGATTTGATTTTGCCTTGCTGACCAGGTCTTATTCACTTCTGAAATCAACCCTGAGAGGCCCAGAAGAATTATCCTACATGTAGGCTGTCCAGCATGGACTTCAAGGGAGCCTACAGGAAAGCTACCAGGGCAGGTAGCGACAGAACAAGTAGTGATGGCTTTAAACTGGAAGAAGGGAGATTCAGACTGGATATTAGGGAGAAATGCTTCCTTGTGAGGACGGTGAGGCCCTGGCCCAGGTTGCCCAGAGAAGCTGTGGGTGCCCCCTCCCTGGCAGTGCCCAAGGCCAGGTTGGCCGGGGCTTGGAGCAGCCTGGGCTGGTGGAGGTGTCCCTGCCCATGGGGGTTGCACTGGGGGGGCTGTGAGGTCCCTTCCAACCCAAACCATTCTGTGATTCAATGACTTTTGAGGGAGATGAAGCCAAGAGAGCAGAACAAAAAGACTCTCTCTGAGTCGTGAGATCCCCCTCAACACACCAGATACCTTAGACACTGTACATAAGACTTTAATTAACTATATGAACCTAACACATTAATCCACATCTGGATTAATTTATCTGGAAAAAACTGTGCATTCTGGTAGTGGTTTGTAAATTCTCACATCAAGAGTATCTACATTTATAGTACTGAGTACAGAGATCATTAGGCTTCCTTTCAGGTAATGGGAAGAGCAAGGTGCCTCCTTTTGGGGTCCTCAATCATCCTCCCTAGTCCAATTTCCTTTAAAGGTACTGCATTGCCTGATTTGGGAACCTAAGGACATGGACTGACTATGGCCTTTAGGTGTTCTCCAAAAAACTTGCAAATAAGCACATTACATACAGAACTGTACTAAATTACCATTTGTAGAGTGAAGGGAGCAGGTTTAAAGAGTGAAAACACGTGTAGCAATCTTTACCTCTTGTACACACCATCAAACAACTACCACGTCTAGAACAATTTGATATAGTTGGTACTGAAAGCTTAGAGAAAATCCAGAGGCAGAAAAGCAGGAATCAAGTCGCGGGTGCTCTAGCACAGCTGTTTAGGAAGGAGGCAGAGAAAGACGTAGATTGACAAAGCCACACAGGAAAAAAAACCAGAATATTTGATTTGAAAGAATATTACACACATCAAATACATCAGCAGAGTTGTAGAAAAGTTTGAGGAGGGAAAGAAAGAAACTGGATCTGGCAGTTACTGTGGCAGGCCTAAGAGATCTGTTCCCCAAGGTTAAATGCCCTAAATTCTTCTGTGTGATCAGCAGTGATGTAAGGCATTGAAGAGAGCAATTAAGGGAACTTAAAAATTAGTTTTCAGCTTTGAACTGCCTTGTGAATGCAGTTCTCTCCCACTCCCTGTCTTTCCATTGACGGTAGAAGAAGCAACATGGGAGATTTTAGCTTCTTTAAGCTGAAGTTAGTTTCCATGAACAGCCCTACAAATCGCAACAAATTTCAGCTGAAAGCTAGGATTCCTTTAGAAAATCATCAAAATGAACATTTTAGCCCATTACAGCAAGAGATCTAAACAAATAAAACAAATAGGCTAGTAATTCTAACATTATTCACCTCATCCTAAAGCGTCTCAAATATACAATCATCCCGTTATCTCCCCCATGACTACTATGGAGCCAGGGGTGGGTGCCTCAGATAGCAACACCTACACTGGGAGAATCTGAATTTCAGCCAAATGAATCCAACGTTTTTCACAATTTGCAAAGAAGTGATCCATCATCTCCAGCGTAGAACCTGATTTCAATACTATTATTCAGGGAATCCTGTATTTCTAAAGAACATCACTCTCGTGAGGAAAAAATGAAACACATCAAGTTGAGTAAGGACAGACTGTGTTACAACAGTATTGCAGAGGGACCTGGATGGGCTGAATCCAT
>NW_010187574.1:0-724 GCF_000695765.1 Mesitornis unicolor | reverse complement strand
TCAGAACTCCCATTTTTATGGCACAGACTCCCATTTTTAGTGCCCAAAAGCTTTATTTTAGAGACCAAACTCTCAATTTCAGGACCCAAACTTCAAATTTATGGCCAAAAATTCCATTTCGGGGTCTCTAACTCCCACTCGATGGCCAAAATGCTCAGTTTTAGGGCACCAAACTCCCTTTTTATAGGCACCAAACTCTGATTTTTAAGGTTCAAACTCTCAATTTCAGGGCCCAAACTCTGCTTTTTAAGGCCCAAACTTTCCTTCTATGGCCAAAAAGCTCATTTTGGGGGCCCAAACTTTCATTCTGTGGCCACAACGGTCTTTTATAAGGCCCAAACTCTCCTTTTTAGGGGACCAAACTCTGATTTCTAGGAGTCAAACTCTCATTTTAGGGCCCAAACTCTCATGTTTAGGGTCCCAGCTGAGATTCTAGGAGTCAAACTCTCATTTTAGGGCCCAAACTCTCATGTTTAGGGTCCCAGCTGAGATTTTTAGAACAGAAACTCAAACTTTCACGCTCCAAACTCGCATTTTTAGGGCCCCAACTCTCATTTAATGGCCAAAAAGCCAGTTTTATGGGACCAAACTCCCATTTCAGAACACAAACTCTCCTTTTACGGCCACAACGCCCATTGTGAGGGTTCAAGATCCCATTTTATGGCACAAATTATTATTTTTAGAGCCCAAACACTGATTTGTGGGACCCAAACTCTCATTTTTA
>NW_010187573.1:2880-24193 GCF_000695765.1 Mesitornis unicolor | reverse complement strand
GGACGTGATGATCTCAGAGGTCTTTTCCAATGGAGCGATTCTGTGATTCTCTGAAGTTTGCCTTCTCTCATACCCATTTCATAGACTCACTTACACAGTGAGTCATACCTTTAAAAGGCCTGACATGAGCCAGGTTGCATAGGGCAGCAGTGCATGTTACAAAATACTGAATGCGAACACTAAAAGAAACAGATCAAGAAGTTACCATGGTTGGAAAAACAGAGCTGATGAAAGTTTAGTAGATGTAAAACTCTCTGGAAAAGTGGAAGACAACTGGTGAATACTCATACAGTACTTCATGCTAACTTTAAAAATGGATGCCAGCAGGAAGTCAGTGTTTCATTCTGAATTTGCATCTTTACATCAGCTAACCCTGGTTAATGCTACTGCTGTACATAACAGTCCTCCCCATAGGACATCACATTGAACAACATGTGAATTGACACAAGTTTCCAGCTGAGGAACTCAAGCTGATTTTAAATGTGAGACTGAACAGTGCAGCTCAGGATCATTGAAAACGCATGAAAATCTACAGACTAAGATATTCACTGTTGACCATGCTGTGTATGTTTAGATGGAGTAAAAAGCTGAGCCCAGAAAGCTAAGCAGAGGCTCTGTGAAATGCCAGCTGTAACTATGGTTAAAACAAAACCAAGCCAAGTGGTGGATTTCATGGAGTTAATGAGTGTAAATTCTGTTAAAAAGTAGAAGTGCAAAGACAGGAAAGGATCCTATTCTGTACCCACCAATCTCCAGAGCTCTCTCCTGAAGGACTCGGTCTCTCACCATCCTCTAACATTTCACTGTTAGGAAACTGGGAACAAGCAATCAGAAGAAATGCACCTCTTGACCGTAAAATTTTCTATAGTTCAAACTCCTTGGATTAACATTTTGTAAAGTGAGTGTCACATCCTTAACTTGTTATAATTCTAGAAATTTAAACTTCCTTCTAAGGTTCTTAGATTGTTTGCGCTCTGGTGTATGCTAACTTGCAATTTCTTTTTCTTCTATTTGCCAGTCCTGGGGAAACTTTCAATGGCTTTTATACACAAATATCTTCATGTTATGCATTACACTTCAATAGACACTTTGATAATTTCCAGTCTGCCACACAGCTATTAGATAAGACATAAATTAAACATGTAATAAAAGCTAGGTTACTTCAATAAGTTTCAAACCTTTTCTTTAAATAACATTTGAAATCTCAATGAACAAGAAATTGCATTGTTTCCTTTCTGTGAATACAACAGATACATACACTTGGACTAACAATGATTTATGTATATCCCATTTAGACATAGCACATGCATAAGTAAGTAGTTTGTGGAAATCTGTAACTTCAATCACCTCACATATGGAAAAGAGCATGACAAATTTGATGAGAATCCTATTGCTAGCTAGAATTTGCAAGACATTTGAATGAACAACATTTTGCATTGGCCTGTGCAAAGAATTGCACTGTAACTGAAGCTTTTGAAATTAAACACTTGGAGGCTGCATAGCAGAATACTCAAATACGGTGAATGTACATTCTTCTTGAAAGATGAGATGCAACATGTGGACCACAAGAAGCAAACAGAGATGTCCAAGAGGAATAATATGCCTTCAAGCCAAAATTTTACCAGTAATCCTCAGTAATAAAATGATGGATTAAGACATGAATTATGGAAGTATATAAATTTTTCAAGTTTCTTCATACATAAAAAATTCAGTTCTTGGCACCTTCAAATTTCTGGACTGAGTCACAGCTCAGGTACAAGAAACAAGCCAAAATGAACTTTTCCCGAGTAAGATGTGTGCAACAGTTTTTACTGTATCATTATATCACTCTTTTACTACTCACTCTCTTAAATGTTACAGATACATTTTAGCATACATAATATACACACTGCATAGACAAGTATTTACTTTTTATTCTTCTACTGAAGTTCATAATCTTGTAAAATATTACTGGATGAACCAAATTTCTGCTTTATTTTTGGAATCATGAGATGGTATAGACTAGAAGGACCTTTGGAGTTCATTCAGTGCAACTCTCATCTCAAAACAGCTGAAACTTCAAAGTTTTCTTTGAACTATTCACAATCAGCCCCAGGCTTTCCCTAAGCTACTAATGAATACACAATAATCAAAAAGTACTCATGAACAGCTCAAATTTTCATTCCAATATGTATTATTTTGCATCTCTCAACAGTGAATTTCACGAGCTATAGTGTTCTTCATTCAAAACCCTTGTGAGCTCTGAAGGTTTTTATTGCTATGAGTAATACCACCCGAAGAATCAAAAATTACAGCTAGAGCTCCTTAAAAAAGTTCATAAGGTTGATCAGCTATGGTATGAATCAGTTATAAAAATAATAGTTTTAACTGGGTCCTCCTACCTTGTCAAAGGAAGCCTAGTATAGATTTTATGAAGTGATTAGGAAAAATACTCATGCTAAATGACAATGTGACAACTGTTGGCCTAGCACAGGAAACAGATAACGGCAGGGGGAACTGCAGCTGCATATACAGTGCAGAATTCTCTCTACTAGAAGCTAAGCATAGCTGAGAGAAAAACTGACATACTGTCAGACAAGCAACAGAGATGCTTTTGTGCCCTTCTCTGGGCAACACATTAAAACAATATGAGTATTGAATATGCCATGGGTTTCAGGGGTGACTGCTGTGTATTGAAAATATTTTTTTAAGTCACAAAAAGGCTATTTTTGTCCAAAAAGTAAGTATCTGCACTTAATCAACATACATCAGTATAAATGTGTGAAATAAAGGACATGATTCTTCAGTAAAGCTATCTTTTAATGTAGATACAAGCTTCACTAGGGCAGATGTACTTTGATCTGAGCAGACAACTCCAAGGTCACTAAGGTAAGGTTGTGTCATATGGAAGCAAAATACATGCTGTAGCAGTTCATGGGATTTTTGGGGTGGGGGAACAGAAGGGCCAGAAGAGGAGGAGAGATGGTAAGAGCTATCTTCGTTTACACATTGAATCTACCTTTCCTTCAGAGCAAGAAAAAAACCCCAGATACTACAATAGCAGGAGGAAAAGCAGGAAATTGCTGAAATAAAGAATGAAATTAACATATTATAACTCACAGAGTTCTAAGAGTTTCTGTAAAAGTGAATATTGCTCATCCTGCTTGATATCTTAAGTTGTGAGATTTCAGATCTAAATATTACCAACAAAAAAAGTCTTAAGGCAAGTAAAAGCCTTCTAAACCCAATTAATGTCATAACTTTCAAATCATTCGAAGCCTTCTTTGCTAAGTAATGGTAATTAGCTTGCAGCAGAGAAACTCCTTCCACCCACCATCCCCCAAGATACCATGAGATGTCTTTGTCTGTTTCAAGAGTGCTTTGTGTTGCAGTTGCTCCATTAAATGAATACTTCATAAACAACAGATAATCCCTCTCAAGAACTCAGTAGATACTTGGTGGTAAACATGGTCTTCGATTCAATCATTAACTCAAAAGACATCTGTCAGTAAAAGACTAATAAAAGTTTCCACTTCTACGTGCACACATGCATGCATGGGTATATGTGTTTGGAGGTCTTTCAAAAAATCAAAGCAGATTTGCCATCATTTTAATGGTATGTTTAATAACAAACAAACACAGATAAGTATGAGCTTCCAAAGGCCTTTCTGGAAGTTATTCTTATATTCCAATAGATATCTCTAGATAAACACTTGGCATATATTCCCTGTAAAAATCACAGCCAGTTATTTATATCAACTGTCACTTCAGTTTACTAATCTATTGGTTATAACATGCCTAGATGGCTTTGAGGAAATTCAGTCATTTCTGATAAACTGCTTTATGTGCCACCATCCAAACTATGGAATGTTCTTCAGTAGGTTTGTGAGGAAAGTAGTGATAATCTAATGAAAACATATCTTTAATACTTGAATTGGGAAGTAATAAAATAAATAAAAATAGAATAAACTAATGAAATGAAATAAACAAAGGAATAAAACAAAGCTAATAAAAATAACTGGGCTCAAGATATTAGAGAAGAATGCTTATTAATCAAGCAATACTTACAAGAAGCTTTTTCCTGATGGCTTCTAGTTTTTCTGTAGCTGCTACTAATTCAGCATTTGCTTGGGCCAATGCACGTTCTGGCTCTACCTCACAACACACCTTGAAAGACATACAACATAAGTACCTTAGACAAGTAGTCTCCATCATAAAAATTACAAATTACTCCTGATGAAAGACTTTCAGATAATCCTAGTAGTCTCTCATTACATATATTTGCTTTAGAGACAGACTTCTATAAAACAGTGAGACATGCATTGATTTATTTAAATACTGACCTAAAGACTACAGGAGATTTGATTATAGCCTATATAAGGATACCTTAAGCAGAACTGAATGCATCCTTAGTGAGTCTACTCTCCAACTAAAATTAATTTATATGTATCACTTTCATGCATGTGGAAATCAGACAGGCATTAAACTCAAGTAGATTTCAAAGAAAATTTATTGGGTTATTTTACTATTTTATAATTAAATGACAGGATGCTCTAATACTAGGATGAATGGAGGAAACCTGCTGCCAGGTGCTCAGGGGAATCACAAGTGTTAAGCTCTGTCTTACACTCCAGAAAGACACACTCAGACGAATGTTTCAAGTGAAGTGTGTACACCTGGAGAAGAATATTTCCCAACTGCTGCATCACAATGACAATTGAAAAGTCCTGGACAGACACATCGTTTTTACCACTTTCTATCAAAAATAAATACATGCATACATACTCTTAAGCACTGAATATGTCCCACTTTATCTATGGTTGCTGTTACATTCTCCTCAGAACACTAAGCTGAGCTTACCAAAATAAAAAAAAAAGCTTCAATAACAGAAATTCCTTCCATCGGGGCTAATCAAAAAAAGAACTGATATATACATACCTCATTAAATTTTACTATATTGATGACCCAGACACAAAGACCAGCTGCTGCAAAGGATTTTGTGTGAACATAATTTGGGTTGAAGTCCAGATCCTTCAAGTAACGTTCCTTGATGACTTTAAGACAATTCTGAGGAATATGCTCCTTATCATAGTTGATTAAAGCTTGTAACAAGTCATCAACCTGCAAGAAAGGAAGTTCCAGTGCATCAATCCTTTTTCATTTCAGAGAATCAGAAGAACTCCTACTTTCATCACAAATGAACCGTAATCCAATACTAGGTTATTGCTTTGGAAAACAGTTTGTTTTTTGGAAACATTATGCAGTACAAAGCAACAATATTATTGTCCCAAAAATCTAAATCACCCTCACAAACACGTTTTGTGATTTTATGATTCACTTGAAGAAATTGGCAGAGGTAAGATAAATATCAGGAAATACTTTGGTTTTTCTTCCATTTTCACAATAAATCCCAGTGGTGTTCAGGCTGGCTTGAGACTGTCACCAAAGGTACAGAGAAAAGAATAGTGCAGGATCACATTTTATGTCCCTAAATTCAAAGAAAATGAAGTTACAATTTAGTTTCTCTTTCTCTGGCTCTTATTTTTAATTTTTCTTTTCTCCACTCATGTCAGATATTATATGATGTCCCATTGATCATTCCCTTTCCCATTAAGGCGTTTGCAGCTTCCAGCTACAGTCTTTGGGCACTTTCCCTTTATAAGCCAGTAAAGCCATTACTGCAGAAATAACGTTAATCACAGCCATTGGTGGGTTAGTGAAGGCTCTAAGTTCTGTAAGATTAACCTGAAAAAAAAAAGATCAGAGGAACAGGTACAGAACTGTGCAGTGACAGTGGATTTGTTCCACAGAAGCTTTCTAATTACTACTACGACTCTCAGCTCTTCAAAGACTGTTACTAATTACTTTATGTGGTGAAAATACTCATGATCAGAGCCCTTCCCTTGCTCTACAATGCTATGTGCAACCTGGTGAAGTAGGGTGCTGGGAAGTGTAATGCCAGGTCAGGTACAGCAGGTGCCAACCATGCTGCCCAGCGAAGATAGAAATTTGACTGTTTGGCTCTGGAATGAACATTTAATAGCCTCAAACTATTCAAATGATGAACATTTTTTTTTCCAGACATCAAACTGTATAATTGTTACCTTATTAAGCATGTCCAAGGCTGCTGTAGCAGCAACAAGAGCAGGTTCAGCTTTCAGCAGGTCATCCTCACAGGCCTTTTGCCTCAGATATACTTCTCCTTGGATCGCAGATACCTATTAAAACAATGAATATAAGATTTCTATTTAAAACCAAGGCTGTAAATCAAATCAGAGCTGCTTCAGCACTCAGACTTGTGGTGTAATGTCTGTATACACAAACAGATTTTAAAAACCATTATTTTATGTTATGCATTAAAAAAGACCTCTAAACTCTCATGTACAAGCAGGTTTGTGCTCAGCTCTAGACTCCACCTGTTCTGCATGGTGAGAATTAATCTCTGTTTATACAACAATACTGCAGAAGAGTCAGCTTAACCTCTGGACCTGGGAAGATCATGGATCTCTCTGAGAAGCTATGCTAAGGTACATGGAGGACAGGGAGGTGGTTTGAAACAGCCAGCATGGCTTTGCCAAGGGCAAGTCTTGCCTGACCAACCTAGTGGCCTTCTATGATTGAGTGACTACATCAGTGGACAAGGGAAGAGCTACAGATATCTATTTGGACATCTGTAAGGCTTTTCATACAGTCCCCCACAACAGCCTTCGCTCTAAATTGGAGAGATACGTATTTGATGGGTGGACTGTTAGGTGGATAAGGAATTGGCTGGATGGTCACGTACAGAAAGTAGTGGTCAATGGGCTCAATGTCTCGCAGAATCACAGAATGTTAGGAGTTGGAAGGGACCTCAAAAGTTCATCCAGTCTAACCCACTTGCCAGAGCAGGATCACCTAGACCAGGTCACACAGGAACACGTCCAGGCGGGTTTTGAATGTCTCCAGAGGAGACTTCACAACCTCTCTGGGCAGTCTGTTCTCCCGTGCTCTCTCGATGGAGATCAGTGAAAAGTGGTGTCCTTCAGGGGTCCATATTGGACAAGTACTGCTTAATAACTTCATCAGTGACACAGACAGTGGTATTGAGTGCACTCTCAGCAAATTTGCACATGAGTGGTGTGGTTGACATGCCTGAGGCACATGCCTCTGATGCCATCCAGAGGGACCTGGACAAACTCAATAAGTGGATCCATGAGGTTCAACAAGGCCAAGTACAAGGTCCTGCACATGGGTCAAGGCAACCCCTAGTATCAATACAGGCCAGAAGATGAAGAGATTGAGAACAGTCCTGCAGAGAAGGACCTGGGGATACTGGCAATAAAAAAATGGACATGAGCCAGTAATGTGCACTCGCAGCCCAGAAGGTCAACCATATCCTGGGTTGCAAAAAGTGTAACCAGCAGGTTGAGGGGGGGTGATTCTGCCCCTCTACTCTGCTCTCATGATATCCCATCTGGAGTAGTGCATCCAGTTCTGGAATCCTCAGCACAAGACAGACATGGACCTGTTGGAGCAGGTCCAGAGGAGGGCCACAAAAATGTTCAGAGGGCTGCAGCACATATCCTGTGAGGAAAGACTAAGATTGCTGGGATTGTTCAGCCTGCAGAAGAGAAGACTCCAGAGAGATTGTATTGCAGCCTTTCAATACTTTAAGAGGGCTTATAAGAACAGATGAGGGCAGACTTTTTACCAGGGCCCGTTGTGACAGCACAAGTGCTAATGGTTTTAAACTAAAAGAGAGTAGATTCAGAATAGATATAAGGAAGAATTTTTTTATTATGTGGGGGGTGAAGCACTGGAACAGGTTGCCCAGAGAGGATGTAGATGTCCTACCCCTGGAAACATTCAAGGTCAGGCTGGACAGAGCTCTGAGCAACCTGATCGAGTTGAGGATGTCCCTTTTCATTGCAGGGAAGTTGGACTAGGTGACCTCTAAAGGCTCCCTCCAACCCAAACCATTCTGTGATTCCATGATTCTAAGAGCTGGTGGGCTGGACCCTCAATGACAGCTGAGTTTTTAAGTGCTAGAACTTCCATAAGGCAGTCACTGCTTGCTTCAGTAAAGCTCCTGTATGCTTTACATTAATGAGCACATGCAGCTGCTCAGGAGTGAAGCTTGAGGATACTGCAGTGAGGATAACCTGATATAGAGCTGGAGACAGAGGAATGTGCTGGGAAATCAGCTATCTACAATCATTAGAAGTTAACAAGCTTCTCAGTGACTTATGATCTCATACTGTATTTGCTGTTTCTACTAAAGCAGTAGTTTAATCTCTGGGTAGATAGATCAAGTTTATTTTCATTGTTCCAGAGAGGAAATTTGGTTTAGAAAGTTCCTTTCTTCCCTGCTGCTCTGAATCATGAAGCATCCCTGCATATTGCTCTCCCCTTTTAGGGACAATAGTGTGAGGACAGGAGGAGGAAACCTGCTGACTACTTGCTCTATGGAAATAACACACTGAGACTAAAAGAGATGAATAGGAAACAGAATAGCTTTTGATCGGTGTACCAGAAACCATTTTTGTTTATGATTATGGACAAATGTCTGAATCATCACAAAGAACCTCTATCTGGGTTACTGTAACAACTGGATATTCTCCATCAGCCTCTGCTGCTCAGTTATGCAAACTGAAAAGTAGGAAACAGGTGCTGATGTTTTAGCTGCTAAAAATTGTTTTAAAATTATGAAATAATTATATAGTATATAATACAATTATGAAATACTCATTTTTCAAACTCTCTTTTTCACAAGCTGCTCTTACTCTGGCCTCAACAACTTTGCCTTATAATTATTATCACGTGTAGTTAACCTGATGACAAAAAATGTTTTATCTTTGGGTTTCTAAAGAAGATACAGCCCTTCCACACAATTTTGGTAGCGCTTACCAGGTTGACAGCAAAAGGAATATGGGTCTCTCAAAGACCAATTCAGTGTTTGTAAGACTAAATCTCTCATTAATTAATTATTGCTTAGCACAGCCTCCTCTCCTTCAGGGTAATGAAGGACAACACACTACCACCACATTGTTGTGAGACGACTATGTGACAGATTTATACAATTTCTGTGAGATTATAATAAACAAACATTTTTCATATGGGTGCTGCATTAACAGATTTTGTTTGATGCCAAATTTCTTTCTTGCATAGGACATTACAATAAAAAGCATTGCGGGTATGCTTTTTTTTTTTTTTGCTATCTTGATATCTAAGAACATAAAAAAGAGTTACAGCTATAGGAAGGGTAATATATATTTACGTATATATATTTTTTTCTTCTAGATAACCTTTTAATATCCCTTGCTGAAAAATTGCTAGTACAAAGACTGTTCTTCCAGTAGATGTACCTATCTACCAGACTATGACCAAGCATGTCTGTATGGATGTGAAATATCACCTATCTGTATGGATGCTTCTGAAGAAAGAAGCCTGTAAGCTTGTGAAGACACACACAGTGTATGTTCCTGGTTGCCAACAGACACCTGGAGATCACCGTGTGAGATACAACAATTTAGAAGGACTCCTGTGTTTAGGAATATATATGACACTGAGGATGTAAAGGTGAGAGATTTAGTAATGCAGGACAGGAGACCAGGGAAGGTATTCGTAGAAAAAAGCTCAGGAACATTAGGAGAGTCTGTTACTTCTGAGGAGTCATCAAACACAGGGAAGAACTCAATATCTTATGCCATTTCAGTAGCGGAGCTGCAAGCATTTCATGATCTATGTTCAAATGCAGAAGGTGAAGCTAAACAAGAGACGTATGGTGGAAAGAAAGTGAAGATTTTTCACTAAGATTTTCAGAGTTGTAATCGCTTTTTCCTCACTGCCCCATTTGTCCCCTTTAAAGGTCTTTCTTTTAGAAAATCAGAAAATAACTGGGGAGCCAATGGTCAGTTCTACTGGTGCACTGGGGGCCTCACTAACCAGTAAAACATTCACTGCATTTTTGGGGCATAGGTCAATATATCAGCTTTATCAAACCAGCCTCCAACTTTTGGTAAATTTCCCTTCTCTTTTAATTCCTCAATTCCAAGTCTGAAACCATGGGCCTCAACAAGGGAGAGAACAGAAGAAATGGAAATATCCTATATGAAAACACTATACTTAATTTCAGGTTTGGAAATTAAACAGATACCAATCCAAACAGATTTGTCAAAATTCCTATTTTGACTTAACAGCGGCTTTGATCAGTGACTTTACTTCAGCTAGCATTAATTTTAAGTGAAACCTGAGTGCCTCCACAACTTTCTGCAATGATTTAATTATCTGTTTAAGAGCTGATTATGACTTCATTGCTGCAAATTAGTCTGGTAGAGTGACCCTGGAGGGTGTTCCGTATCATTTGCAATTGTGCATTTGGAAGACAAATTTTTAAGAATACACTGTCTGGGGCTGACATTAGTTATATTTGGTTCATCTTCATCCTTATACCACATGCTCATCTCACAGGTCAATTTCCTGTCAGGTCTTGCTTAAGCAAATTGTAGTTACAGAAATAGAGGATATTACAGTAATCAAGATGTTAATACTTGGATCAAACACCATGTATTGGCAGTAACAAGCCTCTGTAAAAATTTAATATCCTTACAAAACATGTTTCTACAATTGCTGGGGGCACTTTCCATGTATACATTTATTAGATGGGACATACTGTCCATGGAATTAACCAAGATTAAAAATCAATATGTATTACAAATGCCAAGTTACTAATAAAGTTAAATATTTCCCTCATCTCTTATGATGTAATTTTAGGATGAAAATCCCAATGTTCATGGGTTTGCATTTTAGCATAACATTTTTTAAAAATTAAATACTGCATGTAGAGTTGCAGTTTTGGTTTGGTTTATATTTTCTCTAATATGGTCGAGACTCATGTTACTGAAATGAATTTAAAGCAGAAAGTTTAGAATAGTCAAATACTCCTTCTGTTAAAAATTTTTAAGGATGCAACCAGGTAAACAAGTATGGCGTTTACAGTACATACTGCTTCTAACATGACATGGTATTTTTCCCTAAAACAAACAGTTGATTTAAGTCTCACAAGTTATATTATAGTTCTGTCTCTCTTTTTTCTTATGTTTAATTTTTCTTTGCTGATGTACGAAGAAAACATAGGACAAGATTTTTTTTTAAAGTAGGAAAAATTAAACAGCAGGTTGCAGATAAGCTTTAGAACAGTATTTTTTAAACCTACTTCCCATCACAAAGAGATGAAAGAGCTTTTCATTCCTGTCTCCAGAAGTTTAGTCCCCTTCACATCAATAACCTCTACAGTATAGAGCTCCTCAACAATGGCTAAATTGTTAGAAAAGCTGGAAGCAGTGCATCCTTAGCAATCCAACCATGAATAGAGTGGCTCAAAAATACCCTGTAAATAAAGAATGCACTTCAGCTGAAGGAGATAAATCAAAAAAGCTGGCCAGCCTGGATCCATCTTTGGTCCTAATCTTTGGTTAGTGTCACTGTCAACCATATACCTATACCATACTCTGTATGTTTTCTTCCTTTGAAGGGGTAGGTCTTATTTTAAAAGACAATGGCATATGCATCTTCATCTGTAAACCACTCTGGCTGGCATCATTCTGAGCACACAAATGGCCACTAAAATGACAGCACTGGTACTGCCCACTAATTGAAAGCCTTGGCAGTGTCATGTTCATAGTCAAACCCTTGTTGGCTACTGCACAGATGTGCAGCTCTGCCACATTTTTGGGGCATGCAGACTAACCTCACTTTTCCTGATGAGTCTAGTCTAAAGTGACTTCCACTCTTCATCTTTTAAGTAATGCTTCACTCTACAGCAATACCTCTGAAGTATTTACTGGCTTAATGTTGTAAAAAATCAAGAAACTCCAGTTTGAAATCTATAGAACAGGAAAGCCAAAATAATTTTTTTAAAGGTGACAAAAGTTTAACCAATTATGAAGCGTATTCACACATTACTTAGCTCGAAAATGTATTCTCTTTTGCTAATTTTTTTGGTAACAGAAATTATATAAGACAAATATTTAGAAACCATCATCAGCCTTATAAAATTGTTTTAGATTAATGTAGCACAAAACAACACTTTCATTTCCAATGAAAACATTTCAGAAGTGCAATAAAGCAAGGAACAGGGGAGTAGAGTAATCATTAGTGTCATGCACTGAACTTCATCCCTGAAACAAAGTGGCCCAAAGATGTGATTATCCCACAATAATCACTCTGTGTGTTTCACCTAGTTGCTTAATGAAGTAATTAGAATTGTGTTAAGGGTGTATTTTGACCATTCAAATCCATCAGAAGCATATGGAACCAATACAGGAAAAGCACCACTGGAAAGTGGTTGGTAGGATGCTGAGCTGTTGGATCCAATTTGTGCAAGGTTAATTAATTGCACTATTTGGACTTTAAATTTCATAGCAATTTTTAAGTCAGATATAACATATGGATCAGCAAAAGTCTGAAGTCCATAATTAGCCTTATCCAGAGAAATATAAAGGTCCTGATCCAGTCTTCATTTATGTCAGGATCAGAAATCACTTTTTCCTCAATAAAATTAAGATGACACATAAGAACAGTATTAAATATCACCTAATAATAAGTCTTTAAGAAACAAAACAGAAGAAAATGAAAGACCATCTTGATTGCTCAGATAGTATAGTCTTCCCTGTTGATCAGTATTTGAAAACTGTTTAAAAAGTTCTTGGCAACATGAAGTTGCCATAGCTCAAAATCAGACATTAATAACTATTATGAGTCAATTAAAATTTTATCTGTGCCTTATTGATAAACAAACACAATATATATCACATTTCATAGCAAAATGCTACTAAAGGCAGAGGAACTTCAGTTTACAGCTCTCCGTTCTGCTGTTTTATTTAAAAAACTGTGTTTGTAGCAGTAGATGAAAATTTTAGAGTCCAGATGAAATTATGCATTTCTGTTCATTCTGTGGTGAGGACTAATGTGTGTAAATATCTATGTTTCCAACATGGACGTTGATAACAAATGCTAACAGACTGAACTGAGAGCAAAAAGACAATTCAGCATTGATGACACATATTATTAGGAATGCTATTATCATCTCAGAATTCAAGGTTTGCACCTTGTAATACTGTGAGATACTGGAATGAACTTCTATATCAATTGAGTTGTTCAATTTACCTAGATCCTCAAAGTCTTTAGAGATCTGAAGTGTTCAGAGATGACTCTCTGACCTTTACTGTATTACAAATAGGTCTGATTCTCAAGATCCACATCCATTAAACACCTGAATGAGCTCAGTATTTATTGTTCTTTCATCTCATTAAAACAGCTAAAAGGTTGGGAAAAGGCATAATGTAAAGAAAGGTCAAGTGGTAATCACAATGTGAAATGCTGTTAACATGTGTAAGTATAATAATTCTTTAGACTTTATGCTCCCTGGAGAGGAAGTTGTTCAAAAGTGTTCACCTAAAAAGGTTTATTTTGTGCTAAATATAACTCAACAGCACTAAATGGGGGAATTAGACTGACCTTTTGCTCCCCTGCATCTGCAATCACCTTTTCTTGGCTTACTTTCTCAGTCTGAAACCCTGTCTTAGCAATCAAAGCTTCAGCATCTTGATTTCTCAGTTGCAGTTTTGTCTCTTGAGAAGCAAGTTTGGATTTTAGATCTTCTATCTACAGGGCAAAAGGTAATGTGGTATTCAGGAGCAAGGATCACTAGGTATGGTTCTGGAAAGGTTATACCACATAAGCCCCAAAAAACTGAACTGAATACAAAATTAATGTTTGGTGAGTCTCAGTATTAAAAGTGTTGTCTTTTCCTTTTTAATTTTGTTTCCATTTGACAGCTCCTTGTTTGTAGCTCACAGAATTTTGTTGACATGAAGAATTTAGTAAGAACAGCCTAATTGCTCCCACCAGGGACCTTGCAGCTCCCCCAAGATGCTCAGATGCCCATCGAGCTGCTGAGGTTGTGTTTGTAACCAGGTGTCTCAGCAGGGCAACAAGGCTCAGCTGCAGCACCTAGCAGAGATGCAAATGTTAAAGCAAAAGGACATCATGGAAAATGCTTAGTAATCACTCTGAGCAGATAATTCCAGCAGAGGTTTGCTGAAAGGTTAAGACAGACTCAAAGACTGATGAACAAAAGACTACTTTTTAGTTTGCTGAAACAACAATTTATTGCCTGCCAGATGAGAAGCCTGTATCAAAACATCCAGCAACAATATCCACATATAAAAGAATTGTTTCAAATACCTGTTTTGTTTTGTTTTTAATTTTTGGTTGGGTTTTTTTTGTTGTTTTTCTTCCCCTATCCCTCCAAGCATTTTATCTGGCAGCTATTCATTATAAAAGGCTATATTTTAACCAAAGGGGGCTCTTGTTGACCTTATCTGGATAGGGGTGTTAAGGCAAAGAGGAAGACAAATATAAGAGGGCTTAAACTTCCATCACATGGAAGGTCTTGAGGGCTTCTCTTTTTTGTTGGGCTTGTGAAATCTTACAAAATCTACGAAATCTACCTTTTCAAAATTTGACCATTTTGAAATGAGAAGATAAAGCTGTAATACTAAGTTGTGACAGATACTATAATGACTCCAAATCTCTACACTCACTTTATTTTTCAATTTATTTGAGCTTACTTAAATGTCTGCATTCAATACCCTTGTGTAGAGCTTCGGAGTGCAGGATGAAAATGTCTCAGCATCAAGCATCTGGATGGACAGGAGCACAGCACAGCATGCAGCACTTGAAACTGTCAAAGTACCTTTTGGTCATTGCTGAATTAGAAATCAGAGAAAAAAAGCATTTTAATAATTTATTAGCATGGGATAACTTATTAAAAATAGACTTTAAAAAAGCAGACACTCTCTTCTGCTGACCATTTATTTTCGCAGGCAGAAAAATAAAGTCTTCAGCTGGCAGCTGAAGTCTTCAGCTGGCAAAGTGGGAATAAACCAGCCAGCTCCCATTATTAATCTCACAGTAGCACCAAGATGCAACGTTACGCAAAGACTGCAACTGAGCATTTAATTTGCAGATTTTTATAAAAACATGCAGACTTTTTATTTTTAATGAAGAAATTGCTAGATTACAGCTTGTCTTCAGCATTTGCAAAAGGGATTATGGAACATGTGTGTGGTGGGGGAAAGGTTTCAAAGCAGTTTCCCCTCCCTTCTGTCTTTGTGGACTGACCAGCCAAAACAACTATATGCAGAAGCACTGACTGAAAGCTAAGTGGCACTTGCCCTACAAGAAGATGACAACAGCTGATGGAAAAGCTCCACACTTGTTCCTCCGGCTTTCATTATGCCTCAGCTGGTCATTAGTCATGCCCAAAATCCCCGCCCACCACAGAACTGCGTCTTCTCTCCCCATTTTTGCTTTTACTGTGGCACCACTATATGCCCCTTCCCTCCAGACTTTGTCCTTGTTCAAATGGATGGATACCTCTTTCCAAAGACAGCTAAAGAGCTCAAAGAGCTTCTCTAGGAAGTAAAAAACACCAAAACTTCAGTTTCCAAAACAATGTAATTTCAATATATCACAACTAATCAGTCTAATGAAAAGCATTTTATTTGCAATAAAACCAAAATTATTTATAAAGAATGAAAGAAAAGCTCGTGACTTTCATAGTTTACCTGGAAAGTTGCTGCCTTCAGCTTCTGCGTGCCATTCACCAAGTGCTCCATGCGTCCTGAAATCTCCTTGCTTTTCTTCTCTAGGAGGATCTTACAAAGCATGATTTGCTCCAGAAAACTCTTTGGAGTGGTGTAATCGTATCACTTCTTACGATTGTAAGACTATATCGCTTGTTACGATTGTATTTCGCACTCAACATATTCACACTGGTGTGGATATAAGCCATGAAATCACAGAAGTCATCCTGGATGAGTGGCTGAACATACCCAAGGAACAAGAACAAATGTAAACACAGGAGCAAAGAAATGCTTCCAAAATCAGGTGTATCTATGTAAGTCAGAAAAGCTTATCTTCTAAGGATGACTCATTCACAAAACTAGTTTTTAGTGTACCCTAAACATAATTTTGTCAGCATGCAAAAAACATTACAGCTAAATGAGCCTTCCCCAACTTTTTTGCATAGACATTAATTAATTCTGTGCTGGCATTCATTAAATCTTCATCACTACAGAAGCTCAGTGAGTCAACATACTATATATTTTTTTTGTTAATAAATACTCCTAAAAGCTAAAATCAAGGATTAAATCAGTCACTGTACTGCTATACACAGAGTTGATACTGTATGAATTTTCCATTTCACCTCTGTAAATCCTGTTTAAGAAAAGTCCTGTATAGGTTAAAGAAATACAATAGAGTGGTTACTCTAATCACACATCCCCACATACCTCAGATATCATCAGATTCCTATATGGAGTTAAGTGCATTTATGCCATTAGCTTCAGACTGAACAGAGCTGGACTCCACAATTCAGGTTTCTGAAGAGGTATAAGTCCCTGCTTATCTGTGCTTGTCAAAGTCAGTGAAAAACTAATACAAACTATTATGAGGGTAGGATTAGACCACTGTGGAGTGCTTCTGAAAACTGAGTCTCTACATACCATAAAATGCTAGAAAATCAACAATATTTCTGTGCTGAAGAGACCGTCTATCAGTTTCAAAGGGGTATTTGACCAGAAAAGGAGTTATGACTTGATGGAGTCCCGAGTGGCTTCCCTACATGCCACCCAGGCATCAATCCACAACGTACACCTCCAGCTCCATCCAAATCTCAGCACGTTGCAGGAAGGACCCCAGAGTGGTCCTGTGCCCCCAGGGGGCTGTGCTGGTTGCCAAATGGCACTGCATGGGGTTTATCATCACAGGGAGGAAAATGCAGTCACCTAACCAAAACCGGCTAGGTGTATTTAAAACAGCTCAAGACGGTAATTTAGTCATGTATTTCTGAGCAAAACGCAGAGATAAAACGCCTCTCACAGCAAGAAGAGAGTTAGTTCCAGGACTAAAGCACAGAGATCTTTTATCTAAATTTTTTGAGACCTGAACTAGAAAATACAAGATACTACTACACTACTGTGAATTAAAGCATACTTCCCTCAAATAAAGCTGAAATAAGAAGCAACTAAAATTAATTGTCTTTGTTTTAAAGGACCTTATCTACCTGTATTACTAGAATATATACATATACATGTCTAAGCAAGGGTACTGTATGCAAAATTAACAGGGAAATACTAAGAAAACCCATTTAAATCCATCACTGTAACTAACTTCCACTTTGTCCTCTATGACTTCTAGTATACTTTAACTTCATAATTTGTGGAGTCACATCTCCCTCATTTTAATGATTATTTATTGCATTCTGTACAAGACAAACCCAGTTCAATTAATCAAGGGAAGCCTAAAAATCAATTAATATGAATTAAATGAGCTACACCAACTCTTAGGAAAGTCACACATAATTTACCAAAGCATTGTCAATAATGCTTAGGAAACTTTGAGAAAATTGCTCACGAGTGGCTGTTGATGCAGTTAAATGTTTTAAGCCTACATCATTAATATTACAATCAGGTTGATGCAGAAAGACTTGCCATTTTTCTCAGTAAGAAGCCTCATTATTTTCTTCTGACTTTTAAAAGCTAGTTTAGAAGAATACTTATTTCACCTACAATTACAAAACCAGAAATTAAAACAAGGGCTAAATAAAGAATGATTTGCATTTAGGGAAAGCAGAAATAAATTGCTTTACAAATAAAAAACCAGAATATCATTAGTTGAGGCAAAGCTAGCATAAATTTGTCTTTAAAAAATTGTTCATATAAGATGAGGGAATGGACATTTTATGCAGATTTGAGCAGTGCTTGGCTTCCAACTGAAACGCATTTCAGCCTTTTTCTCCTTTTCTCATTGTAGCACACACGCACTCTGCAGCACAGCTCTTCCTCATGAAAGACAACCTCCCAACACATGATCCTTATGAGAGGTCTCTACTCAGCAGCCCTGAAAAGCCCTCTAACAACAGTTTCATTTGTAAATCAGTGAGGGAAGAAGTGGGTTCCGGTAGAGCTGGAAGTGGCCCGAGACAACTTGTCTCAATGGGGCAAAATAACTATTGTTATCGAGCTTAACAAAATGGCACAGCATGGGAGACACGCCGAGCCAGAGAGCAGCTGGTTGTAATTCACACTCGTTTTCAGAAAACACTAATCATTCCCAAACAGACCTCTTTGAGGATCGGTCTTCCCTGCATTTTCAATTTGTCACTTTCTCTTATGATAAGGTCAGTGGTGACAGCACTTCCTGACATTAACAGCTGTGGCTTTTAAAAGGTTCATTGTGGAACTACTAATTGCAGTAATTTCATTAGCATAAATTATTTATTCTGCCATTCATTTATCTCCAGGTTCACTTTTTATTTTTTTTAAAACTACATAGTACTTTTCAATATATGCCCATTCAGGGTTATAGGCAAAGGAAATTATTATTGCTAATTTAGCCTTCTTTATTAAAAAAAAGGCAAACAAAAAAGAGTTTATATGGTAACAAAATCTGATTTTAACTGCAGTTCACTAGAAAGCATAAAGTAGATTGAAGCCAATAATAAAGATTAGGCTGGTACAAATCAAACCCATTCAATAGCCCTAGAGACGACTGAGCAATAAGCCTATACACAATCTGAAAGAAAATATAAGGGTGAAGCCTGTTTATTCTCATGCAGTCTCTCTATTCTAGGCCTTGGCTAACTGACTTTCAAGTATGCAAAAAAACCCTAACATAATTTGTGAGTAGAGTTTAGACAGGAGTTTTGCCCTTTTACTTTCCTCAGGATGTAAATTAGCCATTACTAAATTGATATATCTTAGCTCTTTCCAGTTAAGTGAAGACTGTAGAAAGACCTCAAGCAAAGAGCAAAAAAAGACCAATGTCACTGAACCTGAGTGTATCCTGCAGGCAGTTACCATAACCGAGAATAAAAGCAAGCCAGTGTGTGTCTGAAGGAAAAAGTAATGGGAAGTGAGTGTGGGGAGGAGCGGGGAACATAAGAGGCAAGGGAAGAAGGCAAAAATGTAACTTCAGGCTTCTTTGCCATATCACATGTTGTAAAATACTTTGGAGTACAATAAATTAAAAGCATAAAGAATTTATCCTTGGTACGCTTAACAGTGCGCGCTGTTTGGTGCTAAGCACTAGAAGAGTAGCGTACAAGACAGTAAAATACTCAAAGGAGACAGCAGAGATGTATTTGCTGTTATTTTCAAAGGGATGGATTAAATGATTCTGGCTCTGTTATTCTGTACTCAGTGCTGATATGAAAACCAGCTGAAAATAAGGAAGAGAGATTGCGTCATGTCAAATCTGAAGACAGAGACATTATTTCAAAATAATATAGAGCACGTTTTATACCAAATGAAGTGCTTTTGTAAGTTCATTAAGCTCAGTATACAGATTTCTGAATCATTGCACAGTGTTCTTTGCTTGTGCTCTTTTGAAATCCAACCTTAGCAATTTGCATGCTGAAACAGAAGAGGGCTCTTATCCTTTATTTTCTCTCAAGAAATCAAAGAATTGCAAATTGATTAAATTTCTGATGCTCTCCATTTCTCTCCAAACATCTCTGAACTCACTGTCAGTTGTCCTCAACCTGCACATTGTCCAATGTCCTTCTGAGTGAAAAGGGGCTCATGAGACTTATTTTCAAGAGGCACCATGATTAAGGATAATTAATAACTTGTTCTTTCTGTTAATATACTCTCACACAGGGCAGAAGGAACGTTCACAGCATCTTTCATAGCACATACTGATGCTGCCGCTCACCATCTCCCTGCTGAGCTCAATCTGCCTCCTCCTTCCCTGGATAAACTGTATCTTCCAGAAAAGTATCTAGACTTTGTTTGAAGATAAAGAGATGGAGAATCTAAGACTTCCTTCTCAACTCCCACAATCACCATGAATTCTTTATGGTTTCCTCTTACCATTTTAACCCAGAAATTTTCCAGTTTAAGTTAAAGCAGTGTAGATGTCATAAAAAGATCACTAGCTTAACTTCAAGCTAGTCTAATTAAAACAATCTGTAATATTGTTATACAGTGATGAACAAAAAAAAAAAATCTACCAATTACTACTGTTGGGGTTTTTTTGAAACACTGAAACAGGACAATTAGAAGCTAAGTGTCAGTTATGCCAAGATAATTGCTCAGTAACAGATCTTGCATTGCTCACCATAAGGGACAGCTCAGTTACAGTATGTTTTGGAAGTTCAGGCATGCAAAAGCCCTGGCTAACAAGATTTCTCTAATAATGCTTTCCTGAGTTATCTAAAATGGAGCAAGTGAAACAACGTATCAACACACCAGCACTAGAGTGGAGAGAAGGAGCAGAGACCACCTCCTATAAATCTTTGATGGAGAATGGATAGCAGATTGCAGCTAGGATCCCTCTTTTCTTCAGGGTGGTCCTTTTCCACCCTGCCTGCCTCATTCTTTGATAACTTAATATATCTCTGCAACAATCCTGTTCCCCCTCCCTTTACTATTTTTCTATGACCACTCTCCCTTCACCTGCCTTTTACTCCTCCTCACTCTTTGCTGTACACATCTCCCTTTCTGGTTCAGTTTTGCTTCTCCTTTTGTTGAGCTTGCCTCCTCTCCCCTATACAAGGGTTATAGTTTCTCTGTTATTTCAACACCTCTGTTCTGAGTTCACTTTTTCCATCACTTTCAAATGCTCCCCCTGTCTCCTTCTAATATTTTTTGCATTCTGCTGTCTTGTCTGTTGTTCTTCTCATCGACTGCACACACAGACATGACTCAGGCACCCAGTACTGCTTTTACATGTGCTGATGACACAGAAACCTCAACTCACTGTCAATAAAGTGCCACATTATTTTGTTAGTTGCCACTTATATAGCTTGCTGGGAACTGAACAGGAAAGATGTTTACTGGGAGCAGTTAACACCAATGTGAAAAAAAGACTCACCAAGAGTTGCTTGGATCAGTGGAATCTTTCCTAAATATCTAAAAAATGGATTATAAAGGAACATAATGCTTAAATAATAATTAAAAAAAATGTTTAAAAAACCTCACAAAACAGTTTCAATATTAAAAACCTATATTCTGATGACAAGATGTATTTTCAAAGGAGAAAAATATAATTAGTTAATGAGCTGAAAAGACGCTATATTTAAGTCAAAACAAATTCTAGTCTCTTATTTCCACAGAATCCTAGCAGTTTCTTTCAAATAAATAGGAATATGTAAGTTGCTATTGCATTAAAAATTAATACTGGTGGATATCACACCCCCACAGCTCGACAGACAACAAACAACTATCCTAACACTTTAAATCCCTTATGAGCTGCTAATATAAAGCAGAAGGTGCTGATGGAAAAA
>NW_010187573.1:0-2849 GCF_000695765.1 Mesitornis unicolor | reverse complement strand
GAATCCCCCGACCCCCTCTCTTCCCCTCGCAGTCCCACAGGAGGCACCCGTACGCCGCCGCAGCCAGGCAGCCTCGGCCGCCGGCCATGCCCACAGCTCCACACAAGGAGGGGAAGGGCCCACAGGGTGCCCAGGCATCTCTGCAGATTTCCCCGGCTCCTTCGCCCTCATTTCCTGACGACTCCATGGGTTCTGTGTGGGTTTGAATGGAGAAGTGCTGTAAATGCATCAACCACTTCCTCACACAGAGCTTTTCCCCGGGGCTGGTGTTGCCCTTGACTCAAACCAGAAGGCTTTTCCTTGGGCGTTCCTGAAATCCTCAGTCTCTCAGGATTATAAATCTCCTGTACAAATAAATGTACCCAAACATAATATAGCACTCCAGAACTACTGCAACTGCAATTGCTGAGAGAAAGTAAATCTTTTCTAGATCTACATGAATTACTCCACCAGCAAATACCTGAACAGTCTCACTGTGAGCATGGGCATGCGTTCCCATGTAAATGTACCCAAACATAATATAGCACTCCAGAACTACTGCAACTGCAATTGCTGAGAGAAAGTAAATCTACATGAATTACTCCACCAGCAAATACGTGAACAGTCTCACTGTGAGCATGGGCATGTGTTCCCATGCTGGATGGAATAACAGAGGCAGCTTGTTAAAACTCTTAGAAGAACATGAGAATATTCCTTTTCCCTGACAGGAAACTCACCAATGCACAATTTTTTTTCCTGAAAACAAACAAGTCACACTCCAGATCAATCAGGAACAAAAAGAGAATTATTGCCCAGATATTTAACCTCTAAATACATTTGCCATGTGACTGTAGAGGAAATTTTCACCTGCTTAGCTGCTGAACAAAAGGAAAATTCTTCTTTATTTAGCCCAGGCTATGCACTGCAATATTTAAGCCTCACTTGCTACAGCACCAGTGAATATATTCAACTGTACTGAAAAGAACTAAATAAGTTCTGTATCCGTAAGACCCTAGAAT
Source organism: Mesitornis unicolor (assembly GCF_000695765.1). Classification (NCBI taxonomy): domain Eukaryota; kingdom Metazoa; phylum Chordata; class Aves; order Mesitornithiformes; family Mesitornithidae; genus Mesitornis; species Mesitornis unicolor. The sequence goes on along the minus strand of NW_010187573.1, from coordinate 1,851 downwards.
TCTGCAAAGGATTCTGCAAAGACAGTGCTATGAATTACGTGTCTCTCCTCTTTCCCCTTTACTTCTCTGTCTGTGCTAGACAGCTCATTCTGCTGAAGGAACTGAGCAGTGACACACCATAATAATTCAGCTTTTAGCAGGACTGAGCTTGAGCAACACTGAAGGCAAGAAGTATGCAAAGAAGGAGTAAGAAAAAGCATTGTTTTCTTTCAGCTTATTCAGTTATTGATCTTTCAATGATCTCCGTTGCTTTCTTAGAAGACTGACGAGCTTGAAACTCTGTACCTTGACCCCCTCGGTTTCCTCAATGAGCCTCCTGCTGACAGAGTGCAGGGCCTCCTGCGGCCACTCATGAAACCAGTCAATAGTGGTGCAGTTAACTATGGCTGGGAACTTTCAAGCTTGCTCTCGCAGCATGACACCGGTGGGAGAGAAACACAGAACAATCTGCAGAGAGGAAAAGTGAGAGAAAAGAATCACATGGCAAGTTGGGGCCATCATAGAAAGGCACGCAATGAATCATGGCCTGGCGCTGGCCAGCACACAGTTGAGGCTCCAAAACAAATTTGGCAGCTAGTAAACTTCATCAGCTACCTTGGGCAAATAGACTTTACTTCCTTTCCCCTGTACAAACACAGCATACTTGCAGCTTCCTTCCCCACTCTCCACGTTGGTGTCAGTTACTCAGTTTGATGGCTATAAATAATAATGCAGCCACAGGGACTGGCTGGCATGCAGACAGCCAGGAGATGCTTGTTCAGCTGGTCATGGTGACGCAAATCCAGTTCTTGAGTTGCTAAATCTATTCAAGCTGCTTCTTGCCACTAATACACATTGCAACCCCACTAATGGGAAGAAAAGGAGATTTGGATCTTGGTTTGAATGTGAAGTTTCAGAGACTACTCTTGATCAAAGTGGAAAGGGATGTCCAAACAAGAGTAAGATAAAACATTCAAAGAAATCCCTCTGACTGGCAGTTAGTATCACGAGGCCCACCCAAAGCAACTCACATTTGGGAAGGAAGGATTATTCTAGTCTCTCAGCTGTATCTGTTGACCTATGTACTGCAGTCAGCATGTGTTTTGACCACTGCGGTTTGCTGTTCGTTAGTTAAAATAGCAGAGATGAGGCTGTTAGGACTAGAGTCTCTCCTATAAGCTTCTTATGAAATGAGCTACTCTTGCTGTACAGGGCTTCTCAGATCATATGGTGTCAATATTATGAATCCCAATAGAAAATATCCAAATGGTATCAGAACAGATTATCACTTCCCCAACAGCCACAAGGGCCAGGAGAGAGCCTGGTCAGACATGTTAGGGAAGTGACAAGCTTATTCTGCCTCTAGAGTAATTGGGAATTGACACTACCTGTTAACAAAATTGGATGAGAAAAGGAAGAAGAGCAGAAAGTTCAAAGAAAAAAAAAGAAAAAAGGAAAAAAGTAAAGAAAGGAAGAGGTTGACCTAGGACAGTACTACATTGAGTTTTATAGCAGTCAGAGAGGAGAGAGTGATGAGTAGATAGTTGTAGCAGGATGCTCTGCCTCAGTGGTGGAAAGACTCAATACTTGCCCCACTCTGTGTGCTCTCTAGTGAAAGAAAACTATCATATATGCTAGAAGGTCATGATGTGCCTTGGTGTTGGAAAACACTGTGGACCAGCCGGACCCAGACAGAGACATAAACAGATGATTGACAAAAGCAGAAAGTGTTCTTATGAGAAAAGCTAAGCTAGAAGGACCACTGAGCAAGGAGGTTTAGCTTAGCAACAAATGTCAATCACTTTATTCTATAAAAGCCCTGTCCCATTCTTGATGGAATCGGATTCACAGAATCACAGAATCGCTCGGTTG
>NW_010187572.1:0-5360 GCF_000695765.1 Mesitornis unicolor | reverse complement strand
AATATAGATATATTTAATATAAATATATATTTATATATAATATAAATCATAACAATATAAAATTAACCCATTCTCAATGTTTACAGGATCCATCAACCACAATATGGTCTTCTACAGCACAGAAATCACTGAATAGATGACATTTGCTGATGCAGCATGCAATTTTTGCTGCACTAGCAAGAAATCCAAATAAATGAGTAAAATATTTTGTCTCTTTCTGTTGCCTGTTGAAGTCTTTGAAACTAAGGCATGGTTTATAGATAGAACATCTTAGTATGATGTATCCAGTAGATCTGAAATCAGCAGATTCAAGCAATTTGACATGAACTTATTTTTTCAGTTTCGAGATTATCCCAAAGCAGAAATAAAATACCAGTATCATTCGTTCCTAAATAACAGGAGGCAATGACACTCCCTCTGTTTTTTGATTAATTAACTTATGTTGCACAATTTTCAAATCCTAGCTCTAAATATCAAAATGTTGACACTGATCACCTTGAACATATTTGATAGATGAACTTTTCTTTCAGTATGCCTATCTTAATTGTATCAACCTTCATAAGTTTAGAATCATAAATAGCAAATTCCTAATTTTAATAGAGCATGTATCAGAAGAATACTTAGTTTAGACTAATGATAACACTGCTAAAAGAAGTTCTTTCTAATGAATTATAAGCTGTGATTAACAAAAATGAACTTTTTCTATGACAATTGTGGACTTTATATAATCAATTATTTTTTTTCAACATTATTTGATGACAGGCATTGAGAAAGTTAAAATGTCAGTGTTAGGATTACTTATAGTCCTATATAAAAACATTCTTTTTCCCAAAGATTTCTAATTTACTTAAAAATACAAGCTGATGAACCTACCACAAATGTCCATCTTTCACTCAGATCACTTTCCTAGTCAAAATGCAATTTAAAAATAGCTTTCCTCAAAGCTGTTTTTAAACTAGTCACAATTCAAAACTTGTTAGAAGGCATGTGTGAAAAGGCTTCTACTTGGTCTTTAGATGCTTGGGAGAATCAGCATTGCAGCTGTAATCTTCACCAAGACCTACCCTGGCAAAAGAGGGTAGAAAAATCTTTCACAGATTTTTCTGTCTTGAAGTGTGGTGTGCAGGCTCACACAGACCAGTAGCTTCTGAATCCTCAGCACCATATGCATCTGCAATGAGACATAATTAACACATCTAAAATTCACTTTATGAGGTTCAGATTTCCCAGAAGCTCCCTTGTACAAAAACCTTAGACATTGATATAAATAACTTTTCGCATTTGCTGTTGCTAACAACTTTTTTAGGTGTAAGCAGTTGAGAAAGGTGAAGATCAAAGTACAACCTATGCCACAAAACTTACAAGACCAAATAATACATGTCTTTACCAGATTTAAATGTAAGAATTTTCAATGTCAAGAGTAGCAAAGATGTTAATGCACTAAGTACTTTTACTCAATTAACAATTATTATGAAATATAGTCTCTCAGAACACCACTACTACAAAATAATTTATCAGAGCATCACCCAGGTCTTTCCACACTGCCTCTCTCCCCTCCGGCCTTAGCCATTTGTTTCCATGTTTTTAAGTAGGGAATGTTATAAAAGTAAAAGAAATCCATGAGTTTTAAAGGAACAGAAGGGAGTTTAACAGAAGTTTCTTTAGCATGTACAGAAGTCTGTCTCAAGATCTGTGAAGTCAGAGTAATACTGCAGTTCTCGGAGACAAATAATATACCATTTGAAATGCCATTCTGTGTTAAGTCAGATTGTCCAGGAATACTTATGAGTATGAATGTCTGTGAATTTTAAATAGCCTACAATTATTACTGGATGAGGAGAATTATTTTTTACAGATTTAACACTAAATTGAAAGATAGTGGATGCTGCACTGACTTACAAATATCAGAATGCTCCCACACTGGGTGCTCACAGCAATGTTTTCAGGTGTCTCAAATGGGCTATTTTGAACTGAAACTACGATCAGCTTAATGATGTGCTCAATATGCACGTTAATCCCATTTAGCACATTAGTCCCTAGTAAACTCCTCAATTGTGAATGTGATGTTTATTTGGAGACCTGACTGCAGGGTTCAAACTAACAGTTTATTTGAACAACATGTGCAGATCCAATATGTCACTATTGCAAGTTCCTTGGATACAATGGAGAAATGCCCTATTGCAGTTTTAGAAGCAGGACTACATACACTATTACAACCACAAGAGATTCCCAAAATGAGGTATTGCAACTGCAGCAGTCACAAAATGTGCTATTACAGCCCACAGCTCATTCATGACAGCCTGCAGAGCACTCACAAAACTCACTCTTACTGCCCGTAAGCAATACACAACTCGTCCCAGGCAGCTCCCAAAATTCACTGTTACAACTCATAGGCAATTCATGGAACACACTATCACAACTCACAAACAACTCAGAATACCACACGTGTTAGTCAATCACTTGCAACTACAAACTTAAAGTCTGCCAAATATTCACTTACCCCTCCAGGTAAGGGCTTCCACGTAAGTTACCTTGGCCAGAATTCTGACCAAGGGGGAAGGTTCTCATCACTCCATGGCTGGAGGAGTAACTCCCCATTTCTAACATAAATCTTAGAGTTTTTATCCCCTGGTGTACGGGACAGCAGGAAGGGGCATGTCTGAGTGGATTAGACCACCTGGGGTGCCTGTCTCTGGCAATACATCCCCTTATCTTTAGTTATTTGCACATCCTTGTATTGTTTGGTCCCTTGGGGTCAGACAGACATCCTCCAGCTTACTTTGTTTTACTTTTAGGCCACTGAATAGTGGTTTGATTGGGACACAGGGCGTATTATCTGTTGGGTGATTTCAAGGCTCAACTCAAGTTTCCGTTCTTTGTGTGATGCAGCACTGCCCTGTTATAGTCTTGGGCTTATCAGACAACTCAAGGCTGAGCTTATCTATGCAGCTACCCATGTGTTGTCTCTGCAGACGTAGGGCCTTAAGGCAAACCAAGGCTGAGTCACTCTTGCAACCCCCACAAGTCGCCTGGTGCACTGGACATCACCGAAACCTGCTTAAACTATGAGCCAGACCTATCCTTACATTATTGCATAGAATTATTATTAATTTGTCAGTCTGGATCATCTGCCCTGGCTTTCACTCTTCCTAACTTCTATACCTGGTTAACTCGAAGCTGTCAAAGACCTTGATCGCTATGGTAACCTGCATACCAGAATTGGCTGAAAAGCTGTAACAAAGTTTTTGTCAACTTTGTTCTCATGAAATAGTGTGTCATAGTCCTCACAAAATTACAGTATTCCTCAACAGCAAACTGACTCTGTCCCAGTAAATCAGGACATATAGTTACGGCATTTTTAACATGTATTGTTTGTTTTATTTTGTTTGTTTATCATAGAGATACTGACATTTTCATTTTACTACAAATTTATAGAACCCGTGTTTGACTCCATTCTGCTGAAGACATAAAATGCTTCCGTATTAAAAGGCCAATGGTACCCTGGGGTGCATTAAGAAGAATGTGGTCAGCAGGTTGAGGGAGGTTATCCTCCCCCTCTACTCTACACTACTAAGGCCACATCTGGAGTACTGTGTCCAGCTCTGGGCTCCCCAGTTCAAGAAAGACAAGGAACTACTGGAGAGAGTCAAGCAGAGGGTTTTGAAGATAAGTAGGGAACTGGAGCATCTCTCTTATGAGGAAAGGCTGAAAGATCTGGGTCTGTTTAACCTGCAGAAGAGAAGACTGAGAGAGGATTTTATTAATCTTATAAATATCTGTGGACGGGTGTCAGGAGGATGAGTCCAGGCTTTTTTCAGTGGTGCCTGGCGACAGGAAAAGGGGCAACAAGTACAAACTTGAACAAAGAGCACTTGAAGAGGACCGAACTGTCCAAATTGGCTGTGGAGTCTCCTCTGGAGACACTTAAAACCTGCTCATATGCAATCCTGTGCAACTTGATGTAAATGAACCTGCTTTGGCCGAGGGATCAGACTAGATGACTTCCAGAGGTCCTTTCCAACCCCTATACCATTCTGTGATTTTGTGATTCTGTAATTATTGAGCAGATGAAATTGTTACCTAACCTATGACAAAGATGGAAAAATTTTTTAATAATCTTCTTATTTGAAATTCAGAAGATAGCCTTTGTTGAAAGGAGTGTATAGGAGTGGGAGTAGCACTACCTGGAGGAAAGAGGCATTCTCAATATGAGTATGGTCGTTCTCCTTTATTAAGCAGAGTTACACAGCTTTTATAATCTCGGTTTTAGTCACGAGATAGTCACGAGCAAAGCACGCAGCGAATACATATAACTAATTGGTTGCTGTCCATGCGTCCTGACATATGGACGGTACACCTACTTGAGGTTAGCGAGTCCGGCTCTTATCTTCCTTAAAGTTGCAGATGACCCTTATTTGCACGCTGGGTTGATCACATCCACAAGATCATGGCAGTGCTGGGAAAGCCAGCACTCCACAAGCCTTGGCTTTTATTTTTCTACTTTTAATGTTGATTGTACAGCAAGTACCTTAGACCAAATGATAATTTTTTATTTTATCTACCTCTCAATAACTAGAAAATGAGTATTTTAAGTGCCAGTTGCACAAAGAAGTCTAGCCTGTCACTCAGATTTTGCTTGCTTAGTAGTCCCATTCCTATTTATATACTCAGATATTCATCAGTCCTACCCACTTCCTTTTGAAAACAAAACCAGTCTAATCAGACAGTCACAGAATCACAGAATTATACGAGTTGGAAAGGACCTCTGGAGATCACCTAGTCAAAGCCACCAGCTAAAACAAGTTCACTTAGAGCAGGATGCACAGGATTACATCCGGAGGGGTTTTGAATATCTCCAGAGAAGGAGACTCCAAATAAATATAATACAATTAATGTATTTATCTGGTGAGTTTCTATATTTCATCCTTATTTTCAGTTCATTCTTTCTTAATTCTATCTTAAGAGCTACCAGCCCTTTATACAAGAAAGTTTCAATGGAGACAACAACTGTACATCACGAGAGCACAGGTTATATTAAAACTCAATTTATGCAATTCAGAAAGGATATGCAAGTTGAAATGAACAGAAACCTATTAAGAAATAAATATATTTTCTGAAATAAATTAATGTATTAAATTTGGTTTAGTATATATGATATATAGACCCATCCTTACTAGAACCAAGACAGATAAAATTAAGGTACGAAAATAATATTCAGGCACTCAAGGGTTGCTACTGAAGTTTCTAAGAAATTCAGATAATATAATCTGTCATCAGTTACATTGTGCATATACAAATGTAAAAATAAATCTTGAAAGTTATAGTATCTTTTATAATATCTATAGCAAAAGAAGCGGTTC
>NW_010187571.1:0-718 GCF_000695765.1 Mesitornis unicolor | reverse complement strand
TTTTTTGGGATGAAGCTGCAGCAGGGCTTAAACCCAGCCAGGCAAGGCCAGGACCGCGTCACCCGCACCTGGGGCTGCACTGGTCAGGGCTGGTGCCAGAGAGAGAGAGAGCCCTGCACCACCCTTAAATACATAAATTCACCGCAGGGGCGCTGATTGGCTTGGCCCTGGTCAGAGATGGGTCTGACAAAGGAAAAGGGGGAGCTTTTCAGGGAGCTTCTTTAAGGTCCATCTCCATAGCCCTTCCCCCGTTACCAAAGACACAACCAAAAACCCCTCACAGAAAACCCAATACAGAACAGAACAAAGGACTCTATGTAACTTTCATTGACCTTACCAAAGCTTTTGACACTGTGATCAGAAAAGGCCCGTGGCAGATCTTGGAACGATTAGGATGTCCACCCAAGTTCTCAAAATGATTACCATGCTACATGAGGATCAGCACTCTCTGAGCCCTTCCCAATAACCAATGGTGTGAAACAAGGTTGAGTGCTTGCACCAACTCTATTCACAATCTTCTTCAGCATGATGATCCAAAGGGCCACGGCAGACCTCGATACCGCCTTTTCCATCCGATATTGTACCGATGGGAGCCTATTCAACCTAAGGCGACTGAAGGCCCACACTAAGATCCTAAATCACCTTGTCTGCGAGCTGCTTTTTGCTGATGATGCCGCCTTCGTTGCTCATTGTGATAAATTATTTAGGCTTAAACAGT
>NW_010187570.1:13225-52339 GCF_000695765.1 Mesitornis unicolor | reverse complement strand
TATATATATATGAAACCCCAAAAGACCTCTGAAGTATTAAAATATGCTGTAAGTGGCAAACTTTCCCTTTCTGGAAAAGGTGATTCTAAATATAAATTCATGGCAACAGATCACCACAGTCTGTAGACTCTGTATTGCAACTCATGAATACCAGGAGTTCCGAAGATGCACTCAGAAGAAGTGACCTTGCACTGTTCTTCCATGAGACCGAAGGGGTGCCGCCAGCAGCAGAACCGGGGTGGTGAAGACACGGCACTACCAACGTGATGAATACTGCTGCTCCTCTGGCCTGAGCACGCTGCCTGAAGAATGCTGAGGGCTTCCAAGAAGCTGACAGAAAAACCCAAACCAAACCCAAACAAGCCTATGTGACACTTTTTCCACAGGGTGCTGACTAGAGATGAGAAGCCAGCTTGGCAAGTGCAGGGTGGGTTGAAGGAATGTAGAAGTAGGATATGAAATCAATATAAAACTGTTTAATTGGGAGCCTTCGATGATACAGGTATAGGGTTCAGCTGAGGTAGTCTGAAGCAACTTCAGCGTAATCCTGTCCTTTAATATATTACCATTTAAAATAAATGTTAGATTCTGGGTCCAGTTTGGGGTTTTTTTGGGTTGCATTTTTTGTTTAGTTTTTTTATTTTGTTGGGGTTTGGTTTGGTTTGGTTTTGGTTGTTTGTATGGTTTTTGTTTTTGTTTTTGTGTTTTGTTTAGGAAGAGTGTGCTGATTTACAGATCATATTGTTCATAAGACCATTAGAGTGATGCACAAGTCATTTAAATTGAAGGCACCAGGTTAAAGCTTTGAGTTAGAGAATTTAGGTGAGAAACTAGAAATATTTGTGCTTAAGAGTTGTATTGTGATGTTAACTGTGAATACAGCAGGCTCTAAGCATAGTTCATGATCAAATGATTCAAGCTTATTTGAGTCATAATTTCTCTTCTCTCTAGCCTTAAAGGACAAGATAAAACTATAGCACTTGCAAATGGGTCTTTACTTCAACACTTCTTTTTTTCTCTTTCATATTCATACTAGGATACACAAATATTTTTCTAACAAATTAACTCATTAAAGTGTTTTCATTTTCTTTTAATTTATGCCTATTTAGATGTACTGCTGGTTCTCCTGTAGCTCTCCTGCACTGGTCAGCTCCAAAGCACTGCACAGCTCTTGCCCTGTCAGGCTGTTTGGAAACACTGAGACTTTCTGCTCTTTTTATTCACATAGATGAGTCTTTATAAGCACTATATGTCCTGCTTGAGCACTCCCTCTTTGATTCCCACACCTGTTTCTTATCTCATTATCTATGCATATTTTTCTGTTTTCTTTATAATTTGTATCTAGGATGAATCACTGAACAGGGAAGGTGTTTCATCTTCTCTGCCTCAGTAGCACCAGCTAATTCAGTCATATTATGTATAATACTTCTAGATCATTGATGTTTCTCTTGTACATGTAAAAATAACACAAAGCGATCTTAGAAATGTTACTGTTTTCTCTTCTCTGTCAATTTGTCAGTGCCTGCTAGAAAACATGTTGTTGTTTGGGGGGTTTTTGGTTTTGGGTTTGCTGCTTTTATTCTGCTTAAAAAGTAAAGAGGAAGAAAGAAAGAAATTAAGACAATTTTCAGTGGAAGTTTGCTGACCTTCAAGCTGTTATAAATGAAGATTTTGATGCAGTAACGTGTTCTCACTTTTGGGGTGTATAGGCATCTACATTTACTAAATTTAAACTGATAGTGTTCAAAATGATGAGAAAACTGCTTTATTAATCCTTTAGTTCCTTTCAGAAGAGCTCTGTGCTGTTCAGAGCAATCAATGCTACTGCTGTGTCCTGTGTTAGGGCTTCCAGCCACTGCTTTTAAATGGTCCTCTTCCTTCCCAGAGTGTCGAATGACTTTCTGCTACAAGGTCGTCCCTCTGTGCCTGCTCAAAGGACAAGGCTGATGTGCTTTAGAAATTCATGGCCTTCTTGAAGAGTTCAGTCCCTGAGCATCTTCTGAATGAACACAACACAGCAAATGATACCCTAAGCATACATATTTATTTGATGCTTGTCATTTTGAGAATTCCTAAAATGCTTAGGATTTCCTATGCTTTATAAATAAAATGTGTGATTCTATGTACACAAGCTATTCCAGGTCTGTCAGTGGTGTGCTTTTGGGATTACAGTATGGCTTCTGCTTCTGTAACTCAAGCATATTATAAAGGCAAAGGGATGGAGCAGGGAGAAGGGAAATGATACTGGCATAAGGAACTCTTCAAAGAAAGCCAGATTTGCCTCCTTTGTTTAGGATTGTGTATGAAGCAAATGTATATCAGTTCTGAAGTGCTGCTTTATTTTTTATCTCTGATTCCACTCTGTAGAAACTTGGATATGCATAAGGACTGGGACAATCATCTTCCTATTACAGCTAACATAGAGTTTTTATCAGTGGGAATTTCAAATTAAAAACTGACCTCTGCTTTGTGGTTTTCATTCATTTACTCTTGAGATTAATAAATCACAGTAGCAGCATTAATCAGAAAAGCATTTGCTTTTTGCACATTTTGTTGACAAGTACATACTTCCCTTTATGCTCAGAGTTCATGTTTCAGAAGCATACAGTACAGTAGAAATGTTTTAAAGGCAAGTGTTTAATAAATTTTCCTGAGTTTGCAATAGAGCAGTGAAACTTGGTGGCTGAAAGTTGTACATAAGTGATCAAACTGCCATAAAGTTATAGAAATCATTATAGAAATTATAGAAATCATCGGACTCGTTGCTGAGCAAGAGGCTGGTGTAACCTGCCCCACACCCCTCACTCATATAGTACCACAGCTTTTTCTTCAGGCTTCTTGCAAGGAAAGAGAATGGCAGTCCATCTAGCTTTAGTATTAGGCATCTATATGACAATGCTTAAGTAATTTAATTTATTTTTCAGGCTAGATGAAGTAGCTGCAAAGTGGAGAGCAGGAGGAACATGTCTCCTCCTCAGGCAGATGTGGGACTTGAGTGTGCTTCTCTGCAGGCTGTGGGTGCTCATGTAAGGACAGATAGGTGCTCATGTTCTGGGAGAGGCTTGTGTCTGGATTTTGAGATAAAATGAGAGTTAAGGGGGAGATCAACTCTTCTGCCTTATTGTCTCCAAAAATGAGAAGAGCTACAACTGTTTTAGTGGTCCTCTGATTAGCATAATTGTGTAACCACCCAAAAGCAGTCTCATTAACCTTAAAAAGTTTGCTCAAATGCTTGAACAAGAACATCTTGAAGTATACTGCCAACAGGCTCCTCTTGCATAAAAATACTCTGGAATCTTAAGCTAACTTTGCCTGTGGTTGTGACAACTGATTCTGTGGACTTCCAGTCACATAAACTACTTATCCCTAATCTCAGAAATGTGTATTCTGATGAATTATTTGTAATAGAAGGCAAAAGACAGGAAACAAGAGTGATAAACTTGTCATGTGAAGTGTTTAAAAGAAGCAGGGAGAGAAAAGAGCTGTCTTGCTTTTATTTCACTCCACAGGTTTGCATTAGCAGAGAGTTGGGAAAGTAGTTCAAGAAACATGTTTGTGCAATGAAGACTGTTACCATAGCTGTTCTGGGGAAACCGAGCTATTGCTGACTTGTTAAGCAGCTTTTTTACTCTTCAAAAGACAAAGCTGTGTGGAGCCTTTGAGAGCAGAATCCTAATGAGGTTGCTAGACTTGCGCTTTTTTTCTCCCCTGTCAATCCCAAACCTTTGTAACATGTTGTGATCTATTGAGGGATTAATTTAAAAAGTGAAAGATGGGACGGGGCAAAGGCAGGGTTCTAGATGCTCTCCCTGGCTTCCTTGAGGGCCCTGTTGCACCAGTGGGTCAAGCGGCAATGCCTGGCCTTCAGCTCCTGTGTTTCCACCTACTCCATTTTGGAGAAGGAGGTGTCTAGCTGGTGCTGTACATGCAAGAGATGCTCCTGCTGATTTGAATATAGAAATTCTGGTATTAGTGTGACACTGACAATAAATTTAATCTATGAAATGCATCAAATTAGTCTAGAAAACTTTGAGTGTGTACATTTATTGCTTGGAGAAATAAGAAATCCATCGTATTTTTGGCAGTGTCAGAGTATCATTCTGATCATAGAGTTGCTATAATTTTCTGAGTTGCAAATTGTAGTTACAGATTTTTATGTGCCTCTCAAGTTAGTTGAGGTACTTTAAAGGCCCTAATCTTTTGTACATTTCTTAATATCATCAGAATCTATAGTGGCTGCACAACTGCAAAGCATTGGTAGTACAAGGAAAGATAGGAAGAGGGACACTTGAAGATTATCTTTACTAAGGAAGCAGAGAAATAATTTCTTAAATTCCTGTATGTATTTTCTTTGCTCTGAAAGACATGAGAAAAATATTAGACTGTCATGGAATATGCATGGACTGCAGTACAACTTGCTGGATGGAGGCTGTGATAGAACTGGAAATTTCTGTCTGCCTAACAGACAGAGGTATCAACAGAACCCACATTCTTGAGCTGCAGCGGCCTGCATGTGGACTAGTAACATTTGTTTTCGTCAATGCAAGTATCAGGCAGCTAGTGTTGCAGGTAATTATCTTCCTGCTATGTGAGGAAAAGAGTTTAAATCTTTGTGTAGGTTCAAACATCATAGTCATTTAAAGATGAGATTTAAATAGATTTTAAGATCTTGCAATCTTCAAATATAAGCAGGAGAAGTTTGGGCTGGAGTAAACTGCACAAGAGCTAGTGTCTGAAAAAACACTCAAGCAAATTATAACACTAGTTTTCAGTATAAATAAGAACAATCTGGTCATGTTTGTGAAGGAATGTCTGCAGTAAGTGTCAATAGCTCACATTCAAATGGAAGTGTCAGTTCTCATTGAAGCCTTATGTGATGGTTATAATAACTAAGGAGGCTTTGGTTTTCTTTTGGAAGATCATCTAGTAAAGTATCACAATTACATGACGGACAATATACAGAAACTGTACAGAGAAAAAACAGACAGAACTGCTACCTAAGAGCATTATGTAGGCAATATTTTTTAGGTTTCTAGCTAAAGCCTCATATAACCTTTCCTTTTATTTAGGAAAAAAATCTATTTAAGAGGATTCCACTATATATCTGGGAAGTAGCCTGCATTGCAGAATTTAATAGGATTATACTATTGATTCCATCTTTACAATGCTAGCTAGTATTTGGTACTTGTGAACTGCAGACTATTATTATGTGACTGAACACAAGGGAAGAGGGCTTAGTTTGTAAAAGACTGAGCAGCTTTCCCTTAAACTGAATCGAAGATACATACCTCTCTTGGTCTCTGTTAGTAAATGCCAACTAACAATACACCAGTGGCAGTGCCTTCTAAAACCAGGTATCTTCTTACAACTGCTTGCTCAGACTCCAAGTAGAAGGTAATCAAACCTCTTGTGAGCTGATATCTGTTGTAATGCAGCTGCTTACAATTCCTTCAGAAAATTCCACTTATATTTCTTCAACCTAATAAAAGGTACTAAAAAGTTGTCTGGAAACCCATGTCATGTACTGACATTCATGGTTTCCAGGCCATAGAAGGTAGTTTCTGCTCTTCTTTAACTTAATGGAGTAAATGCCCAAATGAAATGTTGTTTCAATAAAAATTTATTTTTTTGAGAAGATAAGTCTTCCTAACTGAGAAGGTAGTTTTATATAGTAAGTCACTTCCTTACATACCAGCGCTATTAGTTTATTATTACTATATCAGTGACCATAGTCACTCCTTCATGTTTGCAAAAGAAACTAATTGGCCTCTGACCTCTGGTACCCCCCACAATGACAAGTGATTCTATAGAACAGTTTATTTTCTCAAACCTTACAAATTCTGTCTTTTTAAAATTAGTTTTATATGGGGAAATAATAATCTTTTTCTCCAGATCTCTTCCTCCTTTCCCCTACTGAAATCTCTTTTATCTCTGTCTTTATTAGGAGTCTACCAAGGTGTTGCTTCCTCTTAGTTTTAGATGGCTCTGCTTCCAGAAAGTAGATGACCAGCTGTGAAAACACCAGTACAGCAATTGCGTTGAACTTGTTAAGGATGAACACCAGCAAAATGTTGAGATTTTGGAAAATAGAGATTATATGTCTCTGGGATAAACTTCAGATTTGCAGTCTTCCCTCACTGGTTACACTGAACTGTATCATAAGGGTAATGGGCTGAAAAACAGTTGCGATGTCTTCTTTACCTCCCCTTATTGGGGTAGGTGGCAACAAGTTACTTTGTGTGGAACAGTTCTTCTCTATTTGCCTCTTCTGTTTTTGTTAGAAAGTGGGTGAGGATGTGGAGAGAGAGACCTTCAGTACCTTGCACTTTAATCCTATGCACTCAGTTGGCTTTACATTTCTAAAGGCTTCATGTTGGTGGGTTTCAAACTTCCACGAATTGAAGGAGCAAACAGAGAAAAGGTTGAACAAAACCATCAAAAGTACAATGAAATATGTGAAGAGCAAGCACCTGTCCTGATGGCTTTCTCTGAATGTTTTTCCCCCTCCCACCTGGTGTTGTCAGTAGTTGGCTTCAGTATCACATGGAGCGCATCTTGCTGACAAGACACGTACATTCAACCTGGCTCAGTTTTGTTATGGTTTAAGGGTTAACAGCCTGAAAGGGAAGGACAGGTGGTGTCTGTAGGACCCTGGGGGGTCAGAGATCAGTACTGTTCCCTCCCCTTTCCGGCCACAGTCTATAAAAACCGATGTTTTCGCGGTGTTTTCCTGGGCTGCTTCCTGTTGCATCTCGGGACAGCTGGGCCTAGCTCCACGTGCTCGGCAGCATCCACCACCACCCGCTCCCGGCACCGCTGCGGTCCCTGGTGACGAGTCACAGCGGCCACGAGGCACTGCTCGGGCACTTCCACTCAGGACTGCTGGGATTGGATTTTGTATAGAGTTATATATCCTTTGTCCCTTATTAGTTCCCTTTTCATTTCCCCTGTCGTTTTTCATAAAACTTGTTGCAGTCTTAACTTCCAACCTTGTGTGAAGCATCTTTTTCTCTATTCTCCCCCCCCTTTTTTTTTTAATCCTCCCCTGGGAGGGGTAGGGACAATAGAGAGAAAATCCTGCTCTCTGAGCCTTAAACGGAGATAAGTTTGACTCTAAACTGACTTAATACTAATAAGAGATTTCTGGACCTGAGACATAAGGGTTATGATCTTTTGTTTAGTCCAGCTTTTCTGTTGATGTCAAACAATATCAGTTTCTCTCTTTTGCTCTTTGGATCTATCGTGTCCTCATTCAGAACAGAACATAGTGATATAAGGTGAAAGTAAAAACATGCCAGTGACCTTTGTTGTAGTTGGTGGGGATTCAAGCTGTGTGGGATGTGAACGCTTCTGTGAATCTTGCTGGAGAAATCATTGTTTCTTTGAAACAAAGTGAAAGTAGATGAGAAATTCCTATCTCTTTTGCTAGTTTATTCAATTAGTATTTGAAGTAAGTTGAAAACCTGAGACTCTTCACTAAGTAAGCTTAGCTGTGGCTGTCTTGTCAGTCCCATTTATTGAATAAGTGCATTAGAAGAGAACTAGTAAACTCCATCGCTTATGCAGAGTAGCAGCGACAGCACTTATACTATTGTTTCTTGAGGCTCTTTTTATGTGGGTTTTTTTCTGTTTGTTTTATTTTAAGAAAGGAATCTGTTTACCTGTGTAATTAATGTTGATGATTGGTGCTAAAGCTGATGTGAATTGTGAGCATAAAGCCTCCCACCTCTTTTGAGCGAGAGGGATGTAGTGCAAGATAATGGCATTCAGTCAATGTTCTCTGTCCCATCAGTCAGGGGAGAGGGTAGGGGGGACATTGTATCACTGCTCTTTATAAAATATTTCTGGAAACAATATGCCTGAATGCATGGGCTCAGGGAGGACACTGAAAAAACATCATGAAGTGTATCCTGTCCTTTATATGTTTCTGGTAATGCAAGTTGAATTTATTAGCAGTTTGTTGCTACAGTAAAAAGCATTCACAAGATTTATGGCTGAAACAATAGCTGTAGATGTTCAGTCCTGTCATATTTATTGAAGGTTTTGTTGAGCTCATGGCATCCTTTGATTAATTGCCATCTGAGGCTGATTTTGTAACAAGGACTGTGTCAGAGTTTTGTGCCACTGTATTTCATGAAGTTCTACCGAGTCTTTAGGGAGAGTAAGTGCAAAAGCATTAACTTAGCAATGAACGTATGGGCAAGTGGTAGAAGTAATAACTAATTGACTGCCAGCCAGGATTTATACATGTAGAAAGTACCTCCTCAAGTAGTGATGGGGTTTACATTTTACTTTAACACAGAGTAGCTGTCTTATTGCTGGGATGAGTGTCCAAAGTGTGCATCGTAACAGCACCAGAATTTTCTCAACCACTTAAAAAGAAGATGGAGAAGTATATTGTAATCTGTAGTATTTTTCTTTCATTTATAGTAGAGTGAAAAGTTAATAATATGTGCAAATCACGGTAATAGATTAACATCAGGTTTGGCTTGCAAAATTCTTGCAGTATTTGAAGGCGCACACATGCAAAATAGAGGATCTTAATGTTGAGATGAACTCCAAGGAAGTGTATTGAAACACTGAGGTTAACTTTGTTCGAGTATATCAAGTGTGACCTATTGATATTTTTTTAAAGGCTGCCAACTCCTTTTTTATGATTTCAGAAGCTTAATTTAACCTAGAATCTAAAGAATGAGCTAGGTCCTTGCTTTGTGCGAGTTGTCTCCATAAATATCTTTTGTGAGGCCACAACAGTCTGACAGTAGATCAGTTTTATTGTTATTGCTTTTGCACAAGTGTCATTGATTTGATATTTAGCAGGAATAAAAAGTAGAAAATTGACGTAATTTTGTCACCGGATACTCATATAAAGTGTACTATAGGAATATATTTGCTGTATGGCTAATTCCACAACTCTTATTATTTCACGGGCACAGAAACTCTTTTTTTTGTCAAAAAATATAAAATTCAAATTGTTTTTTTGGGAGTGCACCCATTTCAAAGTGCCAACCTTCTGACTTCTGTGATTTTCTGTGAAGTGAGCTCGAACCTTAGTGATTTTTATCTTATTAACTCATTTGAATCGTGTGCTTAGCTTCAAGCTCCTTTCCTTCAGTATCTCTAATAGTGTTTGCCTTTATATTCTCTTGATCTGAAAATGTGATTACTAATCAGTTATCACTTCAGTGTAATATTTCAAAGCTTTAAATATATTGCTGACTAATTCCCTGGTATTTGAGACAGTTAATTTCTTCCGTCGTTGTGATAAAATAAATGATAGAAGAAATTAAGCCCGAAACTTAAGAAAAGGGGGTTAAAATGCTCATCTTCAGTGCTGTATATTTCAAGGTTGCTGTTGAATGAGTTACAGTGTGCATGGTACTGAATGCTTCAGACAGCAGAGTGCGACGCATCTTTTTTATGTTTGCACCATCAAGGATTTGGTTGTGTGGTACTTATCTATACATATTTATACTAAATTGATACCAGAAGAATGAATGATTTAACTACACATTTAAAGACTATGTCCATTTCAGAATCTAAAACTTAATAGTGAAAATTAGGTGTTCAATTCATCCCTGTCTGTTACTGGAGGATTAGATAGACTTTTTAATAAATATTTCTGTTAGTAGAAATAATGCACCCAGCTGCACCATGGGAAAACCCCAATGCTACTGGAGGGTGAGCGACCTCCCTGCACTTATCTTGACCCATGAGCTTTTTCTCCCCCTCTCGTGCTGAGGAGGGGGAGTAAGATAGCAGGTAGGTAGGCAGCTGGCTAACCTGCAACAAGCTTGTCTATAACAATGAAAAATAACCCAAACAACAGAAATCTTAAACTCTCCAAAACCCCAACAACAAAAATCACAAAACATTCTTTTGAAGAATGCCATTACATCTGGTAAATATTTAGTCCCTATGCTTGTACAAATCCAAACTGACTTTAGCTGAAATCAGCTGGACAGCTAAACTCACTAAATTGTTGATGCTACTGATAAATGGTATGTAATTATTTAGGCATCTTATTACAAACCCATCTCTAAATAAAGCAAAGCGAAGAGAACTCAGTTATGTAGATGCTACAAATCATCTGTATAATTTTGGGGCTTGGCACGAGATTCACAGGAGTTGCCGACTTCCATTTTGGGCACCAAACAGGGCTTTCAGCTGCCGTTAGGACAGAGATACGACATGAGTAATGCTGTAAGGAGACTTTCTAGGTCCTCTTTCTTTCCCCTGTGTGCTTGTGAGTCATTTTCAGTTTCCTCACTTCACTTCCAACCTCAGGCCCCAGGAAAGCCATAAGCACGTGGCTGCTCCTGAATAACGTGTGGTGGGTGCTTGGGAGGCAGTGTCCACATAGGAGCAGGATCTCTGCCATGGAACAACTGTCAATGAAGTCCTGTCTTGTGCTGGTACCTCTATAGGAATCCCTGTACTTAAATTCTGTTTGTAAGTGCTTGTCTGTAGTGTGCTATCAGAGTTACGCAGAGGAGATAAATCATGGAAGAACAATATAGGCAAGCAGCCACTTAACTGCAGCCCTACTGGTGGTGGTGTCCCCTGCCCTTTGCTTAAAATAAGGTGAAGGTCCTTCCCCTGAGAGTGGAAGTCCTGGGAGCAGTTTGTCTGGATGAAGATATATTTAAGTTTTCAATTTAAAAGGAAAAGGCAAAACAGAAAAGCAATTTCTAGTGCAGAGCAATGAAAGGGTAAGAGAGGGTTCTTTCCACCTATGAAGAGGTGCAGAGTGCCAGTGGTGGTAGAGACAGCATGAGCAGGAGCATCCATCTCTGTTGTAGGAGATGTGAATGTTGTGCCATGTCTGCAGGACCAGTTGTTTTAATCTAGGAGTTCAGTTTTAACTTGTGCCTCTGTCGTCTCTGCTTTTGTCTGTTTAAAGGGTCAACTGAGTAGTCCCATTGTTGTGTTGCTTTTGAAAATGAGGGGACAAAAATGGTCTGTTACTGTAATGATAGTCTAAAATTACTTATCTTGAGAATATCTTCCAGTCCTTTATTCATAATCAAAAACATCGAAACATAATCGAAACATTTTCAAGAGGCAGTTACAAGTTGTTGTAGCCATATAAGTTAAATCTGGTTATGTGTTGCTGGTTTGGAGAAGATTATGTTTAGTGTAGCTTTTGTGTGCTTGTTCTTTACCACTCTGCCATTCATGAGTGAATATTCATGAATTGCTTCCTTTCGAATATTTACTGGGTTGTCTGTTTTCATATGTTAAGTCTTTGTATGAAATAAGAAAGGTAATTTTGAGAAAATATTTTAATTAGAGCCTTAAAAGCTGTAAATATTTCACTATTTAATAAAATAGTGCTCCAAGATGTAAATGATTAAATGGAACATATTTTCGATACTTTAAATTGTGTGTTCTAAAATTATGCACGCTTTCACACTTCCAGATGGGACAAAACCTTATTATATTGCAACCCATACTTTTTGTGTCTCAGTGACTGAAAGTGTTTATTTTTTTTTTTTTTTACAGTATGGTATTGTAGGAAATGGTTCTTCTTTGCTGAAAGCTGAGTAAGAGCATTAAGCTTTTGGGAACAGAGGTAGGTGATTTGTTTTATATTTTTATCTTCAGCTTATGGACTACTTATTTACAGAATGATGCAATCTCCTTAATTATCTTAGAAGACCATAAAGAAATCATAAGTAATAAAGCAGCTGATAATGTGAAGCATTAGGGTCAGGTAATATGGTTTAGGAGTATTGTGAATACAAGTCAAGTCTCATTGTACTTCCCCTCACTGACAAGGTCAAGAGTGATTTTTGTTTAAAATTCTGAATGTTTTCTGTTTGAATATGAAATGTAAGGTATAAAAAACCTGGTTAAGGCAAAACAGTTAAAAATATATGTTTTCCTTCAGTGATGTAAAAAGGTTTGTTTTGCGGGAACAATACTGTTTTCAGAGTTTATTTACATCTGCATTCAATTCCTTTCTGAACCACAAAGCTCAAGATGCATTACTGCGCTGTGAGAATTTCATCAAAATTGAACACAGCTATATATTTGCATTTTGGCAGCCTGGGAAGGAGGGTTATGTGTTTACAATAAGTACAAAGCTCTTTGATACTATTTTTTGTCCCTGAGAACAGGGTAGGCTGCATGAACGATTTTGATGGTTTTTTCATGAAAATCTTATGTGAAACCAAACTGCGGACCCTGCTTTGAAGCAAAGTCAGCAATAAGGGAACACACAATTCTAGTTAAAAGTGAGAAGATTAAATAAGTGACAATAAAAATAAAGGTAGAAGAAAATAAATTTGTTGATTATGCAAAGAAGTTAAATACAAAAGTAAGAATAATTTGTGATTTGAGATCCAAAGCATTGCTTGTGGCCTCCTTAGGTTCTTGGGAATATGATTTTACTTTCTTTCTATGCCACTGAAACAGGAGACCTGTTCATAGTAATTTATTAGTGCTTTCCTGTGACACTTTTTATGTTTTGGGGTGGTAGGTTTATTTTCTTTTTAAATTTGATGGACCATTTGCTTGCAAAAAACCCCAGACCAAACCCTGATATGTTCCCTGCTGGAGGTTCTAAAATAACTTGGGCCTATTTCCACTTGGAGGAAAACGTTGCAGTTATGTTTTGATAATACAGCTCTACAGCAAATATTCAGATGTTATTTTCTGCCCTTGTTGTCATCTTGTATGTAAGATGACAAAGGGAAAAATTAAATGATATGGATTTTTTGACATCACATGTGATTTCTCAAGTGGTATTTTGACATTAACTTCTATAATTACTAGTGGATATTAATTAAGAAATGGCTTTGCCACCAGGAATTATGAAATAGATAATTTTGTCTGCTATTTATAACACTAACTGAGAGCCAACTAAAAAAAGTATTTAAATTGAGTTTTCTTTATAAAAGCAAAACAGCCTTTTGCTTAACTCATGTAGTTAATATATATCAAATGCTGTAGCAGTATGAGCTTTAAAAATACTGTGGATGTAGAAAAAAATAGCATCTATATTCCTTGCTTACATTGTACCTGAATAAATTTTGGCAGTTGAATAGTTGAACAGCAAATAACAGACTTTTCTGTCCTAACGCACTAGGTTTGAGTCTGGGGGCTAAAAAATGGTAGAGTATTGAATATTGAACAGCTGCTAACTATCTGCACTTCATCTCTGGGCAGCTCGGTGTTCTGAGAGAGGCAGACTGGATTACATACAGAAATATAAGGCAATAGTAGGGATATTACAAAGAGAATCATAAGACAGATGGCAGCACTTACCTGCACTTGCCTTGGACAGATGAGAAGCCTTTCTTTTGAATGATGCTGTTTCTTTGGAGAAAGATGCCTGGAAGTTCAGTTATGGTTGACTTTTTTAAATGGTAGGTGTTATGCAACACAGAAATTTTAGTAATACCAGTGAGGTCATCATAACTGTGTGCTTGTGTCACCTGAATATAATTTAAATATTTAAACTTCAGAAACCCTTGCTTAGCTCTTTCATAGGTTTTTAATTGTCTAACACATTGTAGTTCTTAAACAATTTATTGCAGTGCTATTGTCCCATGCTGTTTGGATATGTTTACTGGCATAGGTTTATATTGACTTGAAAGAATTACCGATTCATACTTCACAACCTTAACTCTGTTAAGGTGAATGGTCTCCAGCAGAAGGAGGAAGAGCACAGAACAGATCAGAAAACCTTTGCCATAGTGGTAGGATAGATTAAAATAAATAAATAGGATAAGAAGGCAGTGGCCTGCTCCAAAAGTGGTCCCATAACCTTCACTTGAATTCATGGTACGTTTCCTGTGAATTCAAAGGGAATACTTGTTGCAGTTTGAACTTTAGAAATCCAGTTGAGTTATTAGATGTGTCAGAAACAACTGATAAGACTGAGAACTTGCAGGTCCTCAGGTATTTTTACTTTAAATGTGGTTATTACTGTCCCACAGAGTGAGTAGGGTGCACTTGAACCTCATATGAAATGCATCTAACCTATTTTCAGTTTAGGAAAAACAAAACCATTCAGACTTTCTTCTTAACAATTGTTCCTGTTGCTTCGTATTATTCATTGGAAAATTTTAAAATGTGGCCTTTGTCCTCTGATTAGAAACTTTCCTTTGGGAACAGATTACATCAAAATGGCAACGAAGGGCTTGATCTGCCATGCTAGTGATGTTGAACATACTTCTCTGAAGTCAGTATCGAGATGACTGGAGGCTGTAGAAACTCAGTTGCAGTCAGCCTTACTACTGTGGCTTGTTTGCATTGACAAACGAGATGATGACACATTCTGCGCTTCATTTTCAAAGATGGAGAATACAAATTTAGTGAAGCAGCTTCCTTTCCTAATCAGATGTAGGTGATTTTCTTTTAAGCTCTTTAACATCATTAGCAGAGACTGTGGTGGATTTGGATTTCAGCTCATGTGAGGTAGATCATAAACTCTATTAAATGAGATAGTGAAGCATAATGGTAGACTGGTGGGACTGGTTAACAGATTGAGGAGTAGGGAAGTGTGGTGATAAAAGGAGCTTTGAGAGAACATGTGGTTGTAGCAGACAGGCAAAGCCAGTGTTTTGCCATGCTGCTTGCCCTAGAGGAGTTTAGGGACATGCTAAAGCAGGGTTTTGCCTTCTCCAGGGAGAAGCCCAAGGAACAGTCTGAAACTGCAGTACCAATATTAGAAGTTTGAGGTTAAAACAAGAAAATGAACTGTAACACATCTAAGGTTAGCATAGTATTACATAAGAATCCTTGGGAAATTAAGAAATGAAGTGGCTGAGTGAATGGTTGTGTAGCATGACCTTGTGCTAAATCAGCCTTGAAATCAAGGGAATAAAAGGTGGTAACTGCAAATACTACACTTTGTTCTGATGCTACACAGGGTGAACTTCCTGTTGAAATCTCACAGAATGTATGCTTGAAATTGGGCTGGCAAACCTTAAGTACACAGCTGTTCAGTAAGCTTTATATTTGACTTTCTGAAGAATGCTCATGTGATGTGACTGAAAGGCATGCAGAAGTACAGTATTCATAAATGCAAAGTAATGTACTTAAGGACAAGATAAAACAGCTGCATTGACATATATGCAATGCTGGACTCTAATTTAGTTCTCAGCATTTAGGAAAGAGAGCTTGGAATTATATTAAAGAACCAGAATAGGCGCAGAGTGGAAAAGAATGGAAATGTGGAAGATGAGAGGGTCTTAAAAGAAAGATGAAACCGACTCTTTAAATTGGAAAAAAAAATGCAGGAGAGGTGAAATATGATGGAGACTTAAAAAATCATGAGAGTATAGAAAAGGTGAATAGGGAGTGATTGCTCACTGTTTCTGACAATGCCAGCTCTAAGAGGTGCCCAATGCCATTATTCAAGCAGGAGCTCTAAAGTGGAAAATAATATTCCTCTTCTCACTTTGAGAAAAGTTAGTCATTTAAACTTATAGTTTCTAGGAGTAGGGAGGCTAAGAGAATAAAAAAAGAAAAATTGAGAATCCAGTGTCCATTAGTGGCTATAAAACAACTTCCCTAAAAACATGACTGTCAGGTGCTCTTATGGTATTGCTTGGAAGGATCTTTCTCCTGACAGGTACTGGATGTCCTGCTGCTTGTGCTTTTTCCTTGCATGCTCATGAATAGCTTCTTGTTAGAGGTCAGACAGCAGGGTAAGCAAGACCTTTGCTCTTTTGATGTATAAGGGTTTCTCCATTCATATATTTCAACTGTTTTAAAATTTTGGCATCCTGAAGAGCAAATGCACTAGAGAGCAATTTTCTTACTTAATCAGGGGAGCTTTCAAAGAGAAAACTGATAGGAAGCTGTTGCTCAAGTCCACTATTTGAAGGAAAGTAAGGCCTTCAGCAGTAGGCAATGATCTGGACTTTCTGACTCTCTGCTGATAATCTTACTCCGTAAGTGCCTGAATTGCCTTGATAACTGCAGATACAGTGGAACCTCTGGGACAAAATGGAGCAGAAGATGCAATTAAATCTCTGCAAATTGCCTGGCAAAGGTAGGGACCTTATTTACTAAGTCTGAATGCTTAGACCTGGCGGCACTGAGCATCTCAAATCCAGACAAAATTGATTCACAGTGAGCCTGAACCATGCTGGTTATGACAGAGCTACTCACTGGGATCAGTATGTAAGCACATCGGCTTTCGGAAGGTACTGCAGAGTGTTTGGTATAGGCACCAGCTGAACAAAAGTTTCCAGAACCGTGAGAGGGTTCTGTCATCTAAATGGCAGTTCAGTGCCTAATGTCGCTTGTGGCTTTATCCCTGTATGTTAAATAAAAATATTTCTCTAATTCTCTATCTTTAAGCCTGTCTCAGGATATACTGAAAGAAAAATCTTCCAAGACTATTACATTTTTTTTCCTTGTCCTCAAGGATAATTCAGAATACATGAACAATATTCAATTTGATTGCATCTGAGCCTTAAATGAATTTTCATTTATGTATAAGTTATTTCTCTTGTCTGTAGGTGCTTTTCTTGGCTGGTTATAATAATTCCTTCCTCCCTCAAACCCCTAGAGCTCTCCCCAAACATTCTGTAAATGCATACCATTGAAGCAATCAAATAGTTTTCAGAGTTGTAGTATGCAGATAGCAGGCAGGCATAAGGTATGCATAGGAATATATATATATATATATATACACATACACACACACATATATAAATAAAATATGTCTTTTTTTTTTTCCTTCTGTATTGATGCATTTTCAGTGCCGGTGCTCGAGCCAGGTTTAACCTTTTTGTACCAGGAATCAAATTCTTCATGCCTGTGAGCTATTTACAAATAAAATTGGCAATTCCTAAGTGTGAACCTGCCTCCATGGACATAGGCTTGAAAAGAGGCTTGTGGGATTTGTTTCATCTTGGATCATGGTAAAAGTTTAAGAGCTGGCAAAACTGATAGCTGGAAAACTTGTTAAAAATTACCTCTCTGCCGCTTTTGTTTTTGGTAGAATGGCTTGTCAGTGAGCTTCAAAATAAGAAACTCCCTTAAACATCCAGTTCTCTCTGCTTGTCAGAGACCTGTTTCCATCTGTTAATATATATCTGCTGTCATTCTACTCAGCTGTATCTATGAGAAATGGCTTTTCTGTAGCCTTCCATGCAGCTCTTGCCGAACATCTGCAACAATCCTATGCATTCATCTGACTGTTATTAGAGTGGGGAATTGCTTGGAGTAGGCAAAGATAACTTTTAGAATTAAATGACATAGTCAGTGTTAAACCAGCAGAAAACTGTAGTGACATCAGGGATATCAAGACCACTAATTTATTGGAACAAAAGAAAATCCACTTTTTGGGCCTAAAATTTCTAACTCTCACAGTAAACACAGGAGTTTTTAACCATTTTATTACTTTTTGTAGACCATTGTCTCTCTGTGTACAATTCTCATACATTTAGATATCCCTTATTGATTATTTTTTAAACAAGTTTATATTAATAACCCTGATTCAGGTAAATGTAAAAAATTTACACAAATTCTGTAATAGTCTCCTGAACCTTGTGGTTTACTATTTTAACATTTACAAAACCTATTTTTCTGACCTTATACGCTAACTCAGGCTTTTGTCTAGAGGCCTATAGAATAAATGTTAAGCACAGGTTTATGCTAATATGCACATTAGTGTGCAAGCTAAATGTTACGGCAATACTTCAGTAGGAAAAAGTAGAATCAAAGGAAATATCATCATGATGGAAGTACTGAACAGTATAATACATCAGTTTTGTTTTGCCTAATTGTACTAAAGACATGTAACCTTTAATATATAGACTCTACTGTTTTCTGGCTTCAGTAGGAATGTTACTTTGTTGTATTTCTATTTTTTTATTTACCAATCTTCTGATAAACAAAATAAGATGGAAGAACATTTTGATTCCTTATTTGGAAGGTTTTGAGTTATTAGTACTGCAGTAGTATGTAAAACTTAATCTCTCCTATGAAGAAGGTTTTTCTTCCTTCTGAAGAATTTTTGGAAGCCAGGAATCAATCAAAGAAACAGCTGGTGACTCTTGAAGTTCATTGTTTTGGATATTTTCTTTTCTTTTCTTTGCTTTTCTTTTTGGTGCTTCTTGCTGTTCCATATAGAAGTTATGCTCACCTATCCTCTCTGAAGTTAGGCACTTGTTAACACCTGGCCCTGGTCAACGTACCCGCAAAAGGGGCAAAAGTTTGTGCACCCCTTCATTGTGGCCAGTGAAGAATCAGTTTCCGATGCGTCACATGATGGTTTTACAGTATATAGCTGAAAACATCAGTGCAGTAACCTAAAGGGACATTTGTGTTCCCTAGCGTTATTCTGGTTATTAAGTGCAGATGCCAATGTGTCATAGAATCATAGGATAATTTGGGTTGGAAGGGACCTTTGAAGTTCATCTAGTCTAACTCCCCTGCAGTGAGCAGGGACTTGTTCAAGTAGGTGTCCACCTCTTCACCCTTAGCTTCTCCTTTACCATGACTGATGAAAGCTTCTCAGGGCTCCTCAGAGCCTGGAATACACCAAGGGAGAGATCTGCCCATAAGTGTTTCATATGCATTATATGAAGTGTGTGCCAAATGGTGCACCCCAGTGTATACTGCTTTTAAAGTTTGCTGTTATGTGTTGGTCTATCTTGTGATGTTTGCAGCAGTTCTCAGGGAAATGAAGAAATAAATCCTACAGTGTCCTCGGTAGAAGCAATGTTGTGTCCTTCTGCAGTCCATATCCTGGTAAAGCAATACTAGAAAATACCTGTGAAATCCTGTTGCCGTTCCACGTGTTGCTTGTAATTTTCACTAACAGATGTATTATCTATACAAATACTTACGCGCACGAAAAAAACGAGAGGGCAGATTATTATCTCTGATCAAACTATATCCCTGCTGAAGATTGTTCTTTAAATAAAATACTTATCAAGTTTGAGGTTGACCTTTGGTTATAAACTGGAGTAGTTTGTCCATATGTTACCACAATCATGTTATCTTTGAAGAACTTCTTACTGGTATACTGCTTTCATGACAGGTATTCAGGTCTTTAGTTGAGCATGTGTATTTGTTCTCTTTTTCTAGTAGTGACATAGGAAAAAATAGTAATATTGTACATTTACCAGTATACACCAAATCCTTGACTTATTTTAGGCTTAAACCTACAAAATGAGTCATGCAGCAGCTGTTGGTTTTTTTTTTAAAGTGCTGTGAGAGTCAGGCTGAATGGCTAGAAGAAGTAAAGAGGTAGGGTTCAATACAGATTGTATGCATCTTTCTTCCTACCCCTCAAACTATTCTTGTTTTTGTGGTCATGGGCCTATAAATTTGTAACAGGATACTGTCCTAAGCTATAGTATTTTACAGAATATGATTACAAAATAGAAAATCTAATCATGTTGCTGAAAGGTATAACTGAAAACACAATGGATACATTTGTATTCTGCATTTTAAAACAGGCTGACGTGTTTATACTATGAAGAATCTTTAAATTAACTGAAATGTGAATATTCACTGGAAATACATTGAGAAATGTCTGTATGTTCAGTAATTTATGAACTATATCTACCTCCAGAATTCTAATTTCTTCTACAGAAAGCATTTATTATACAAAAACTACTAAATATACTTATATAATAAATATATACATTTATTCCAACTTTTTTCCCTCCTCCCATGTATGTTGAACAAATGACCATAATGCAGTTAATATAAACAAAGTATTTGTGAACATATATAAAAATTATGCAGGTTTCAGAATCAGAATCATTTAGATGGTGGAGCAAAAGTCTTAACCTTTTAAGATTGTATTTAGCCAAGGATTATTACTAGCTGAAACTTTGCTCTGTGTTGCATTCCTAAAGCAAACAATTTCCTGTCTGTGACTTTTGTCATTAAAATAAAGTTGTAAGGTGCTCACAGACTGAAGAGTCCATGAGAAAAGTATTTAGTGTGTAAGGATGAATTATTTTCTCTTTTTAGTAGCTTTGAGGCAGTGAGATGATTGCATCTATAACATAGGAGCTGAATACATCTTATATGTATTCTATATATAGGGATTGTACCCTATACAAAGGTATGAGGTAAATAGAAGGATAATATCCTTCTATTTACTATTTAGTATCTATTTAGTATCAATGCAGAAATGAGCATCTGCCATTTCATACAAGCAAATGAGATTATTCATGCAGTATATGAAGCAAGTAATACTCTACAAAACCAAGCCTTGCTTCTCCTTAGTTTTCACTAATTGAAAGCAAAATAGTTAACAAAGAGATGTTTAATTGCAATAGTTTTCAGTACCTCAAATACTTTAAATACAAGCAGTACTTTGCCACTTAAAGTTTGTGTGTCTTAAAAGCTTCTTCACAGCTATGTGACCAGGCATCTTGTTGATCCACACAAGAATTTTTTAATTTAGATTTTAATTTAATTAAAACTTTACTTTTTTAAAATGTTAATCCTCCGATTCTTGGGTGCAGTCAGCTATTATCCCTGGATGTCCTGTTACTCAAAATAATAAAGTAGGTCCAAGAAAGGGGTTGCACGTCTGGGTATATGTGAAACAAGTGAGAATTCACTGTACTAAGAGAACTGGGTGAAAGGAGGGAGGGGGAATGAACCCCCTGTGTGTAAAAGCTATGTACAATTAGCTGGTAAGTAGGAAAGGAGAAAACATGAAATGAATGCTTGCCTGGGACTTCAAGTTCATATCCTTCTATATGGTAAATTGCCAGTGAATGACCATTCTAGCATAAGAAAGGAAATGCTTTTTTATCTATGCTAAAATGAAATTTAGTTTTTGGTATATTTTCATTTTTCAATTACATTTATAATTTTCATAATATAATTCAATTTTACTAAATTTATTACATTTTAGCAATAATTTTTTTACTGGCTGAACTTTTCAATTATTAATGACAATGTGACTTGGGATTATTCAGTGTTGCTTGTTATTTTTAGCAGCTGTTTTCATTCTGCTGAGTAATACATTTCATCATAAAGAGACTAGATTGTGTTTTATCATGAAACCACGTCTTTAGAAAGCATTTTGATGACATCATGCTTGCTTTCTTTAAAGGCTATTTATACAACAGTTTGCTTCAAGCTTCCGTTTCCTTCCTCTTAGGACATGTGACCTCTCTGTTCTGCATTACGTACGTATTGGTAGACTTTTCCCCATCTGCTCCTCTTATACAGTTTCCTTATTCCTTTCTTGCTGGGCATATGTAGAGACTGCAGGCATTGGTCTCACCTCAGTCTGGGCTGGCTGGTGACATGCTTCTTTCCTTTAAAGCCTGAGCTGGCCAGGTTTGGTATTGTTCCTTTTTCTCCTCTGCCTTTGATTCTACCAAGAGCTTCAGAGGTCCTACTCCTTCTTCTCTTGCGCTAGGAGACTGGCATTCCTCTTCCACAAAAGGAAGACAGATATGCGAGGTTTTTTTTTGGAGGATATGTCTCCTGCGCTAATCTCTATGTTGAAACCTGGTGGGGGAAAAGGTAATTACAGGTCCCCCTAATGATTTCTTCTCTTGGAAAAAAAACAAAGCGTGTATATATCGGATGCCAATGTACATTGGATGTTGCTAAGCAAAATTAGTGGAGAACAAATCCCATCTCCTGCACTAGTCTGTATTAGAAATGTTTCTCAGTCACTGACATAGGCAACTATTTTCTTACTCAACTAATTTTTAAGTTTACAAAACAGAAGAGACTGGAAAGATGGGCTATTATATTTAATAGCGTGTCTAGAAAGTCTGTTTGCAATGGGCAGTACAAGGGGAGATGACTGTGAAGGCATCCTGCATTAGGCTTGTCCCACTGTTTCTGGGTCTTAATTGTGCCCATCCATTCCGTGACTGAAGTTGGCAATAATAAAACTATTTTGGTGGAATCCCAGTGAAATTAGAAAGAGTAAGCTCTCAGACTTGACCAGATCAGCAAAATGTTTATAATTCTGTCTGCTGTTGCTAATACTGTATAAATCTCTGTAGGAAAAATGTAAACTTTCTTCATCTTTTTTTTTTTTAATCTCTGTTGGTTTTTGTTGGATTTTTTTTTTTAAATCACAAACAAAATAAATCACTGACTTAATGGCTTAATCCTGAAGGAACTCTATGCCTTTTCATGCAATAACTGATGAAATAAATACACATTAAAAGCGTTTAATGTAACGCTATGAACTGCAGTATTTCTGGGGTTTCCACAGCGGTTCTTTTTCCCAGGATGTATAATCCAGAGTTGGTGTTGCTTACCTCTGCACCTACTGTTGTTATAACATAAAATTGCACTAGCTTTATATTCTGTAGTGTATTTAATTCCATATGGGACAACTGAAAAATGACTTGAAAAGAATTTCCTTCCAAAGAGTTTGTTGGCAGTTTGAAATAGCATGTCTGTGTAGAGCTTCTAAAGGTTTCTTTGAGCTTGTTTTTGAGTGTTAACATCAAATGAGGAGGGAAAAGTCCTGTGTTTTAGAGGTTATAATAAAGAGATCCGTGATAAAATTAACCTGAATTTAGAAAAACTGTTGAGGGCTTTTTAGTTGTGCACTTGTAGAACACAGTCTTTCTACCTTATAGAGTATGTTTACATATGCAATAATTCCATAATAATCCTATGTAAGAACCCACTTTGGGTTTTTTTGTGGTTTTGTTGTTTTTTTTTTAATTACTGCTGGAAAGTGTCTACTGTTTCCCTGGCTGTTAGGAATTCTTTATCTGAAAGATGCAACTTTTCTAAAGCAATTTCAGTTACCAAATATGATTTGTTTAAAAACTTGTTCATTTTGAAATGATAGTGGTTTTTTTTTCTTAAACACATTAGTATTCCAGAGAAGATTTATAACTAAGTTTTACCCTTGTGGCAAATGCACAATCTGAAATAGGGTTACAAAACTATGTTCTCCTTGGGTCAAATGCACTTCTATTTATTTGCAAAGATGAAATCTATCGAATATTTACAAGCAGAGAGAGAACAGAGAATGAAGATCAGCAAGGCAAATTTTAAAGGATTTTGATCATTGATTCCAATTACAACTTTCTAGTAAAATCATACTTTGTATTGTTACTGTATATAAATTAATCAGGATCATTTGCATAGTTATGAATTATGTGTCTTTTTTTGGTGAACTGTTTTGGCTCCCTGAAAATAAACTTTGATAAGTGCTTTTCTTCAAAACAGAGACATGTTAAAGCAAAACTATCTTTTTGGATCGATAAATTGTTCTCCCGAGTCCTAGCATGCATACTAGATAAAGAGGAAGTTTTATTCACAAGCAGAGCATTAGGAAGGGTTGGCTTGTCTTACTTGTAGATTTAGGGAATGCCCTGTCTTATGTGCTGCATTAGAATGACTTCCATTATAAGCAACCCTTCTGTCTTGGATCTGGTGAGTGAAAATAACAAGTAACTTTTTGCTGAATCTAAAAGATTGAGAAGTACAGAAATAAACTGCATCACTGCAACACTGGGTTGTTGCTTCTCCGATAAATAAAAATTGGTTTATTTGTTTTTTCCTCTAAAATAGTGTAGTTTTCTTTTATCTAAAAGATTAGGGAAAATACCTTAGACTGATGGAAGTGCTTGCATTTTACATGTTATTGAAGGAAGTTATTGTGCCAGTAATAGGCAACTTAGAGGATCTCATAATCAAAGGAGTTCCACAAGGAGCTCTGAGAGAAAATGTAGAAAATCACTGTATGTGTGATTGAGGAAAATTTTCATATGAAATGTAGTGAGAAGATAATCTTTTCTCCCTGAGAATGTTGCAGTACAAAAGGAAATGACAGATTTCCTAGAAGCCACTAAGTAAAAATCCTAATGCATATTATGTGCAGATTATTTACTATATCCGCTATTTGTTAAGAACAAGTTAAATTTTGGAGGGAGAGATAAAAGAAGCAAGATATATCTGGATTCTGTCACCTTTATTTGCTTTCAGTATCATGGAAGTCATGGCAATAGACCTTAGTGTTACAGTTAATGAAATACATATATATAGTGGAGTGTTAAAAGGGTAATGCTTTGACCAAAAAAGGTGTAATTCTCTAGGATTCTCTACATCCTTTCCCTTTAAGAGCAGTAACTCCAAGCGTGGAGAATAAACTTGTCAGAATGTTCGAGCTGAGGGTGAGGGGAAGGTATTGGGTGCGTTCTTCAGGTGAGCCAGGCTGGCAGCGGGTGGGCTAGTAGCAGCAGTGCGCTACCTGGCACTGCACCCTTGGAAACGCCCGTTTCACATTCCAGAGAAATCCTTTGGTTTGAAGAACATAAAAATAATGGAGTGTGTATTTATATTTCTTTTTATGAAAAAGTTCATAGTGTATTTAGTTTGTTTACAGGAGAGTAATAATATTTGGTGGTAATTTCATGTTAGATATCCTACTCTTCATGTTTTTCCTGGGTGTTGTGCATGTTGCAGTTAGTTTCCTGTTGTTACTTCTTTCATCACATGAGTGGTTCATTACAGTAATGATCATTTAGTCTGTAGTTTGCTTGAAAAAAAAAATTGCAAGTAATTAATACTGAGCATATCTTCAGTTTCAGAAAAAGTGTAATATTTTCCAGTAATAGCAGTGGCAGATAAAGGACTTCTCTTACATTTATAGGATATTAGCTTAGCTAGAAGGTTGTTGTTTTCACAGATGGTTACAATATTGCTGAAATTTTTCTGATAATTATTCATGCATTAATTTATTAAGCATATGTCAGGGGGGATAGTTGGTTTTTTAGTGTCTGTGTATTTGTCTTCCGTTGTTAAGGACAACAGAGGAGATACAGTTATGATAGGGAGCCATTTTGCAGCGGAAAAATTCAATTTGCTTGGTATATCTTTGCTTGGTATATACATTATGTGATTTATAACAAATTACATGACAAGTATAGCTTGTGGCTTGACTGCTGTTTAAAAAATATAACAGTTCATTAATCAATATTCATTTTTCATATAAAAGTATTACTATTTTTAGGCATCTAAAGGCCATGAATACCCAGGAGTCAACACATATTATTAAAACTGTTGACTATCAGACTCATTCATTTGTTTCAGTTTAAAGGCTGACAAAAAATTTCCACTGGAATAACTGTCTCAGAATTCAGTGTGCCTGTTTGCAACAACAGAACACCCTAATAATAAAGTGCAAGGCTATGTAATAGAAACGAATGAAGTGTAAAATAAAATAATAGAAGAACATGACAAGCTAAATGCTTTCTGCAATGAAGTATTCTTGGAAGTGAATTCATCATAGAAAAAAAAGTTACCTTCATGTTTGCTTATTTCACATAAGAGATATTTCTGACATTCATCTGCCTGTTTGAACAGTGTTTTGTTGTTTATCTGGTTTAGCAGATCTGGATCTAAAGTTCAGGGTTTAGTAGCCATGGTAGTTGCCATGGAACAGATCTTACCTCAAATATGCAGTAGTTCAGGACTAAATGCTTTGTGCTCCATCTTTTGATGCATTCACTATATAATCTGCAATGTATTTACACAGTTTCAACAGAGAGGCATAAAATCATTCTGAAATTGCAATGTGCCTGCTTATTTCAAGTGCTCTGGAAGTGCAGCACATCTTTTCTGCACTGCACTTTTCTGCCAAATTCAGTGCAGAGCTTATGTCTGCATAGTTGAGACCACAAAAATAGAGTAGGCTAGGAAATAATGAAGGAAATGCTATGTAAGTTGGAAAAAGCCTGCAACCCCAGCTTCACGAGTTTTGAGGTCTCTGTTCTCTCTTTAACCCAGTTAAATTCTGGTCAGCCTGCAGAATTAGTCTACAATGAAGGAAATGAGGTGATCTAAATAAGCAAACAGAACATATGCCTTCAAGCTCTTCCCACCTTGTTTGTGCTGCTCCTTCCAGGTAAGGCAGTCAGCAGTGGCGCTGGGACCACCACTTCCAATTGGAAATTTTGTACTTCCAAAAAATTCAGCCCCAGAACAGTGCAGAGCATAGCACATCTGACGTTCACGGGGTCACGTTTACCTTCCTTGGCAGCACTGCACATCTGCCTATTATAGACAGGTCAGACAACTGCCAATGCAGTTGTTTTGCAATCTGAAAGGTGCAGGGAGATTTCAGAAGTTTCCCACTCTCTGTGTTTAAGATCCTCTGTGAACGAACAATGGTTCAGATAAATTCTGATGAAAACTAAATTTGTTTGCCATCCACAGCAACGTTCTCATCCCTCTCCCCTGTCTCTTTTCTCTCTCTGAAGTGATGGGCTATTGGTTATGCAGCATTGTGCCTGGGCCTGAGATAGCAGGGATTCCTTTCCTAATAGCCACAGGTGGTCATCTTATAAGCCTGAAATTTGATTACTCATATCATTGGCTTAGCTTGCATAGCTGCAAATGCTATTAAAGGTAATAAAATTATCCAACCCTTGCATCACTGTGCTGTGGGCAAAGGATATTGTTCTCAGCAATCACCATTTACGTCTACCCGTTTAACACTGGTGGAGTTATGCTAATGGCTTTCTGTGACATTTTCAAAAGGACAGACATTAGATCAAATGAGCAGATATCTTCCTAGCAAAAATGCAACATTCAAATATTTATGAAGAAATGGAATTACCCGGTTTGTCATCAGTGACTTTGGTAAACAAGGCTGTTCAGGGCTTAGGTGCAGAAACAGATCTCTTGTTCTTTCTTTTCTCAGCCTAATAATTCACTGCTGTGGGTTGAAACTTGGGCTGATATTGTGATTGGATATGAAGGACAATATAGTTTGTAAGGCTTTAAATTGGTAGAAAACTGAAATGAAATTACGACGAGGTAGACGAGATAAACAAGAAAGTTAATTCTGCTTTAATTACAAGGAGCACGAAGGAAGAGGAGGGCTTTAAGATCTCTTTCATGCACCACTCATGTCAGCCCTCGGATATGTGATAATTCTGTTAGGGTTGCATGCCACCACTGGAGAAAAGTACAGCAATGACTCTATCCAGTCATGCCTGGAGTCATGCATTACCTGTCCTTGGCTTTATCTCACTCCCTTTGAATAAGAACATAACATGCAAGACTTTGCCTTTTAAATGATAATTCTTCATTTCCTCCCTAACTAAACAAGGCAAACACATTAATACTTATGTGATGCACAGGGTTCATTCTGTTTATTCCATGCTCTCTGCAAAACCAAACATCCAGTGTATGCTTGTGAAATAGTAAAAAATCTTGTGTATTAGTGAATAATGTTTTAGATCAACCAAGATCTACTACTGTGTATTAATACAGATAATTTAAATACTTAAGATTAAATAAGTGGCATAAATAGCAATATTTGACCTTACATCAAAATCTAATTTTACCTATTAAATTAAGCAGTCAAGACTGTGGTTTGATTTGGGGTCATCCTACAAACTGTTAATCATTTGACTTCAGCAAAAAACCAAGAAGCTTTCAGTCATTATTTAATCCTTAACACCAGTAGTCCTGCTAGGGTCAGCATGTATTCATAGTAACCAGCATTATGCTGGGAGTGAAAGTTTTCAGAAATTACTTTCTGAAGTGTAAGTGAAGTAAATGAAGAAAATAGCTATTGCAATATCCATTTGTAATTTTTAAAGTACTCAGAAAATTTAAACTTAAGACTATGAAATATGGCTGTTAACACCATGACTTCTAAGTATGTATGATAATGTAATTGGAAGGTCAGAGAGAAGATCTCATCTTGTAAATATGTGAATAATCTTTGCTCATTAATTATTCTTGTTAGGTGAGCAGAAATGGGCATTTCATTAAGTGCTGCTCATGGGAATAAGCAGTGCAGGATCAGACCTTCAGTGCTGTGTAATGAGTGGAAACTCTATAATGTCACTCTGATAAATTTTTTTAATCTGTTTTTTTCTGATGATCTGGTTAGCTCCCAAAACAACTGGGGTGGAAATCAGTCCAATTCCAAAAGACAATGCCAATTTGCTTCAATTACAAGGTACTGTAGCATTAGTCTTGGTTGTAGTAGCAAGTTGAACATTGCACACTGTTGAAAAGCAACTGATTCATGGTCCATGGGAAATGATTCCACCCCACCGGCTGTTTTAATGTGGAACTTTGCTGGCAATAAAATATAATTCTACTATCTATGAGGCTGCTCAGTTTTATATGTATATTTTTAACAATTTCAGTCTTCTTGTTGAGGATTTCATTCATTTCTAATGTTCAAATCTTGACATTTTAATTTGAGTTTTCTATACGCCTAAATGGCTGAAAAAGCATGCTATTTCCTACTATTTTCAGTCTATGAATCTGACTTGTTCAGCAACTTTGGTTGTCTTTGAAGGCAACAAGAGTAAGGAAAGTGTGAAGAGGGATTTTTTTTTCTTCTGAAATTTTAGGATTAAGGAAAAAGCCGGATTACTTGTTCAGTATCCAAATGATAGTTTTGTTTGCTAAATCCTAATGAAATGTATAAAAATTCTTATGTTGCTCCAACTGTATAATGCAAAAATAATTTTAATATTTTGCAGGGTTTATGCTAAGGTAAGTTTTCACTTGTATGGATACAATATCACAGAAACTCAGTCAGAATCTGCTGTTGTAAAAAGACTGTGAATTATCTGATGGTCAGATTTAGGTTTTAGGTTTGTGGAACTCTGTGGTTCTTGGGAAAAGCAACAATCAAACCTTATCCCGTCAGCCTAGTCCCACAATCTTTATCTTGGCTGAGTTTAAATATTTGAGGGCTGATTACGTAGATCACCTTCAAATGTGTAAAGGTCTGGTTTCACTGTTGTGCATGTGATATTTCATTATTTGGTTAACATTTGTGCATAAATCTTTTAGGGTTTAATTACTGCACAGAAGTTATATCTACATTCAGAGGGTAATGCTGTGTTTCACAACTTTTATCAAGATGTATTTAGAAAGTTGTGCTTTAACCCCAGCCAGCAATTAAGAACCACACAACCACTCACTCACTCCCCCTTTAGTGGGATGGGGGAGAGAATAGGAGGAGTAAAAGTGGAAAAATTCAAGAGTTGAGATAAAGACAGTTTAATAGATCCAGCAAAAGTTGTGCACATAAGCAAAACAAAATGAGGAATTCATTCACTATTTCCTATTGGCAGGCAGGTGTTCAGCCATCTCCAGGAAAGCAGGGCTCCATCATGCCTAACAATTGCTTGGGAAGACAAACACTATTGCTGCAAATGTCCTCCCTTTTCCTCCTTCTTCCCCCAGCTTTATGTCCCAGCTGTGTCTCCTCCCAACTTCTTGTGCACCCCCAGCCTACTTGCTGGTGGGGTGGTGTGAGAAGCAGAACAGGCCTTGACTAAGCCCTGCTCTAAGCCTCTGCAACAATGAAAATACCTCTGTGTTATCAGCACTGTTTCCAGCACAAATTCAAAACATAGCCCCATACGAGGTATGAAGAAAATGATGGATCTAAAACCCCTTGAGTTCATGTGCCGTAACTTTTTGGGAAGGTGCACTCTTTAGATATGAGAACAGAAGAACTCACAATATATCTTAAAATGGTGGAAAATGAAAATGCATGTGAGATTACTTGTTTGGCATAACTTACTCATAACTTCTTTCATTACCAATATTATGCCTATTAGAACTTCTAATGATTAAAACTTTCCCTCCTCCTGCAAATGAAATACGAATGTGTTACAATTTCAGATGCTGGAAATGGCCATCTGACTGAATTAAACATTTCCATTTCCATTAAACATTTCAGCATATTTAATACTGCTTTTTGTTTCACTGATCAGCTGATGCACTAGAAGTATGGCAGCTTTTCTGCATCAGTCTCATGCGTGGAATTAAAGAGAGCTTAGTAATTACACACAGCTCTTTGTACTAGTGAGTGTCTATATCACATGCTGGCACCATCTGAGACTTAAAAGGTCACTAACGTTGGTATATGTATTTCCTTTGTGTATAAACAGCACCATTCTTTCTTGCACAAATACAAGCAATAGTATATTTATAGCCCCCAACCCTAAGCTTGAAAGGTATAAGTGACAATTCCTTAATCAACAGCATTTAACTCCTTGTTTTTGCGTCTTGTCTTAATTTTGTTGAAGGAATAGATTGCCTTGGTGCCCTTCTCACTGAAGTGCACTGAAAGTGTGACACAAGTACCTTTCTATCAGGGCTAACAGCAGCAAAAATGTGTGTGGGGGAGTAAGTGAATGTGCTTGGTTTTTCATTCTTTTAATTTCCCAAATCTCTGAATGTTATCTGTAATTATTTTTTTTTTCCCCTAAGATGTTTGAACACATTGATTTGGGTATCACAGAAGAAGAAAACTCTTGTTGGTACTGGTGATTTCATTCACTAGGAAATTTCATTTAAAGGCTGGTACTGCCCGGGCTATCACAGAGAGGACCTACTCAGAATAGGGAGGCTTTCGGAGTGCTGCAGCTGCTGGGTGACTTAGATTTAAAAACCAAGCAGACAAACAAAAACCACTGAAAAACAAAACACTACAAAACAATGAAATGGACAGATATGGTTCAAACAGTTCAGAACTTCACTGTACGTATTCCAGCAGACCTAGGAAAAGTCTGATCAGGGATTGGCCTGGCTACAGTTGAAACAGCAGAAAAGCTAGAAAGGACTTTTTTTTCTTTTATTCTGATGTAACTCATACTAGGATCTGTCCTAAATAACCCAGGAAACATTAAAATACTATATAAATGATATATGAAAAGTGTTTAATGAAATTAAAGATATCTTGGATTTCTTAAAATGTTGCTCACAGTTTCTTCTGAAGCACTCCAAATGTGAGTACTCTGTCAGAGATGTGAATTCAGAATACAGTGTTATTCTGTTTAAAACTGTGATGTTTTCAGCAAGCATCTTTTTTAAAAGGCTCCATACCTCTGAGCTCTTAATGATTACTGAATCATTAGTCTAACGTATCCCAAGGGTCTTGCTGTAGAAAATTGCAGATAAAATACCCACTTCCCGTAACTTTAGTGGTTCAATAAGCAGTACCCTACTTGTAAAAACTTCTGTACATTTGTCCTAACTGCACTTGTTATGAATTGTTTCACTGTCAGAATTAATGGTATCCTAATCTAAAAGACGTCATGCAGGGGAAAGTAAAGACTGTTAGTCGATTTGTGGCATTTTGCTTAAATTCAGTGTTTTTCTAGAGAGATGTCTGATCTCTTCTTTGCATTTAAATATTACCATTTCAAGCATAACTTTCCTTAATTTTTAAATTCTGTCTTAGCTGTCTACAATCTTGCTACTTGTTTTAAAGAGTGGTTA
This sequence comes from Mesitornis unicolor, assembly GCF_000695765.1. Classification (NCBI taxonomy): domain Eukaryota; kingdom Metazoa; phylum Chordata; class Aves; order Mesitornithiformes; family Mesitornithidae; genus Mesitornis; species Mesitornis unicolor. The sequence goes on along the minus strand of NW_010187570.1, from coordinate 21,139 downwards.
TTTGCAGATTGTGTAGACCTGAGCAATGTGAAGCTTCAGACAGGTTTAATGATCGCAGTTAGCTATATCGGTGCTTGAGGGGATAATCATTAACTACGAGTTATCAGTCTTGAAATGAATGAGGCCCTTCACGTTTCAAAGTTGTTTCAGGTTCTTTGTGAATGTAGGCAAACACTTTGCACAAACCGTGTGTGCTTTCAAAGTTATTGTTTCCATTTGCTTAGAAAAGTAAACAGCATCGATGGAGTTTGCTCACATATGCGCGATGTCGGCAGAACAGCCAAATCGGTTCCAAATTGTATTTTCAGACTCTTCTTCTGGGAGCTCTTTGGAATCTTTGTTTTGATGTACTGAAGAAATAATCGTAGCTAAACTGACAAAATGTGATTTTTAAAGTGGTTTTTAACTAGAGTTAAAAGGTCCGGTAACCTGGAGAATGCTGAATGACACTTAAATCTCATGTGCAAATTATCTGTTGTTTGTTTTTCTATATGGTACAGTGGTTTGCACTTTAAGAAAGCCTTATATAGAATCTTATAGATGCATATACTTTTATAATTATATTTAAAAGAGTTGTGAAGTTGAGTACTTAGTTTTTAGGATGTGCTATAATGAAGGTGTACCACTAGAAGACCTCAATTTTACATAGGTAAAGGCCTGCCACTGTATATAATTACAAAGCCATGTTTATGCAATTTTCCAACGAACAACACAGACAAACCAGAATATCCAGTATCATTCAGTAGGTAAGTATCAGTCTGTTTGGAAGAAGTAAAAGTAAAAAAAAAAAAAAGTTAAAAAAACACAAAACCAAACCAAACAAAAAAAAAAACCCTACAAAAAAACTCAAACCCATTATAGTCTGACATAGTTCTCTATGGTCACCCTACAGGAGAACCTTATACTAAAAAGGAGATGTGATTTGTGCCTGTCTGTCTCTCCCAAAAATACTAGAAGGTTCTATCTTCAAATTAGAGTTGCACACAAACCTAGAAAGATATCAGGATATAACAGAAGATGCGAGTGAAAAACATTGACTGCACTAGGTCTCGATAACCTCTAGTCGTTCTTTTCCAGTCATTCCTGACTTTCCTTTGAGAGCAAATACTTGCACATAAAAGGTCAGGTTCTTCATTTGTTGAGATCAATGGCTGGCTGTCCACTTACTTCAGTAAACAGTGAATCATGTGTCAGATTTCCACAGCTGAGAATGGTGTAAAAATACAGCAACTCATGTGGCCAGCTCTCCCAGACTGAGAAACAGGGAACACCTTGGTAAAACTATGGAAAAAACCCAAAAGCAACCAAACTAATTGGGGGAAAGGAGACCAGAAAAGATGACGTTTCTTGGGGAATAGTTACTATTTATCTTAGAGTGGAGATGAAGAAATCCAGAGTTAATTTGGGTTGGTCGATAACAGGGAGGAACACCTTGGTGTGAACAGCACAGTCTCTGCTCTATACATGAAGAACACGCTCCTTACAGGTCAGCTTGCTGCTTGCGCTGTTGCTGCTAATGAAGCGCTTTCTTATGGGAATATGCTGCAATTTCAGCTCTTTCTGGCTGCAGAAGAGAGGGTAGTATTTCACACTGGATCTTAATCCTGTGTCTGGTATGGTATGGAGTACTGCTGGGGTGTACAGAACAGTTCTGAGGTAGGGCAACATCTACCCTGATTTAAAGCAAAAAGCTATGTGTATGTGCACAGACTTCCACCAAACACTGGCATTTATGTTTCTCAATATTGAGTTTTATTTTTCACTCATAGCAACATTGGTTTGCAGCTTAGCCATAGTCAGCATTCACCTCTGGGATCAAGGGTTTTTAATGGCTAAAAAAGAAACTCATACTGCTTCTTAAAACACTAGTCAGGGCTGCGTATCAAAATAGTATGGCACTGGTACTTGTAAACTGTAATTCCCTATTAAAGTGCTTCTGATACAGGACTACATGTATGCTAAGTAACCAAACTAATTTTGTTATTATGTCATATGTTGACATATTTAATTTATTTTTTGTCTGTAATGAATCTGTGAATGTTGTTCCTTAGTTAACAGGGGAGGTATTCAATTTGGTCTCAAAAATATTTTTATTTTTGTTTTGTTGTTCCCTTAGCCTAAGAAGAATTTAGAATGAAAATATACAGTTCCTTTTCATAAATGCAAAAACATAACAATTACATACCCAATTATTTAGTAAAGATTAGGCTTTAAAAAAAGCTTTTGTCTTATAGTTTGTCAAAGAAGCTGTAAGATGAAATATGATCAAGAGCATTCATAATTTGAAACCTACTAAATGTTGAATGCTTTGATTTATAATTGATGCTTCAGATACTTTATAAGTGTGAAAACTTCAGATACCTTTGGTAGTTTACACACAGACATAAAGGACTGTGCACTAAAAGCTCTATTTTAATGGACCTGATCCTCTCAAAACATCAGCATGCAAAAAATATTCCTTCTAAATATTGAGCTCTACTTCACACTACTATTGAAACAATCTGAGGATAACACAGCTTCTCAAAAAAGTCAGTTTTTTGAAAGAAAGTTTGTTGTGTTTCATAATTAAACAATCAATGCCATGCCTTGGAGATCTGCAGTGAAGTAGATCCCATTTTGTCACTCCATATACACCTGCAGACTTACTGACAGTAATTGTTCCATGGAAGTATAAGAGAAAAATCTGCAGGTGAGTATAGCAGGAGTTCTGGTGTTTGTGCTGACATTTCACATTTTCTCATCTTCAGGGTATTAAAGCTGAAATGCATGTCCTTAAATGGAAGATGAACAATTCCTTTACAGAGGTAGATTAATAAATGAGAACAAAGAATTCAAAGAGATAATTTGAGTCCTTGACAAAGTGGAGAGATGGGACCATTGGTGCAGCTATCAGGGGTCAGCCAGGAAGTGAGGCCTCCCAATAGCATGGTATTGAAAAGATCTAAGGAGCTGCACATAAAAATGCAGCAGTTTCATCAGCACAATGTATGTTTCAGAGAGGGATCTGCAGGCATAACTAAGGCAGTTCAAGAGGGCAGGCCAGTACTCATTGCTGAAAACTCCAAATTCAGTGCTGAGTACTAATTAGTACTAGGCATGGCTTGGCATTCTGCAGTCTGTGTTTTTGAAGATTTCCTCAAAACTTTTATTCAAAGGATGGAAAAGCTTCAATAAAAAAAAGCTTTTGATTTCTAGTTTAGTTTAAAACTTAGCCTTTTACAATGTTACTGAAAATGAAGAGCAGATTTCTAGTAAAGGAGCTAATTATTATTAAAATTCTGGTGTCAGCAGAACAATTCATCCTCAGACAAATGAAATAGTAGTTCACAGATATTTATTCTAAGTTTCCAATAAGTACTTGGCAAAAATTCAATAATGTTCATTAAATACATAAATGGAAATATTAAAAATAAAGATTTTTCCCTTGTGATTTATAATATAGTTTGTTTGAAAAGCAAAGTTGAAGAAAGAAGTCGTTATCTAACAAAAAAGGTACGGCAGAAATGTTAATTAAATTGTATAGTCACAAGTAAGCCAGTGAACAAGAAAAAAAGCTTCCCTGCTTAGAATTGGAAGCCATATTTATTCTGGCTGGATGCTTAAAGACATGAAAAGATTATCTTTAAATTGAGTATACAGAGCAATATAGTTATGTATTTTCTTTTTGGATTCCACCAAATGAGCAAAAAGAATCTTTAGAAAACGCAATTAGGAGGTCTGTCATAATTAGGAAGTTGGAAACCAGCACAGGCAGGTGCTTGCAGAGATGTCTGGAGCACAGACTATTTTATGGAGTAATTACACAGAAGGCAAGGCTGTGCACAAGGAGCTGTTGTCCTTCTGGACCGATAGGAAGGAATCTCTGCAGAAAACTCCCTGCGCTCTGCTGGAGTTGCTTCCCCAGTGCAGAAGCTGATTCCAAGGAATCAAGAAGCGACTCTGGCCGTAGGCACTGCGGCCAGCCCTCCTCTCTGCTGCCAGCCTTTCCTTGGCAGAGTGTAGTTGGAGAGTTACGGGTGTTCACTGGGGAACACGTTCCCCAGCTTTGAATACGTGAGGTTTCTGCCCTCTGCTCATCAGTGGCCGGGCTTGTGGTCAGAATCCTTGGTTATTAGGACTGAAAAATAATTTACCTATTTTATTTTGTTCTTCATAATCATAGATATTGAGGGCTGTGGTTATTCTGTGACTCTGACACCTTGAGTATTAATTTGCATTTTTGGAAAGGACGTGGGCGTTTTAGGTCTGCTAAAAAAAAACCCAAACAAACCAACCAACAAAACACCTAACCAAAGAAAAAAAACCTCAAATTATGACTTCTGTAGCTCATAATTAAATTATGTATCTCTTCAAGTGCATTCCCTTCAGTGTAATAGGAGTCTATTCTGTTGCTGAAAATAACTGCAACACCCCCAGCCTGAATTGCTTAATTCAGTGCAGCTTCTAAGTAGCACAGTTCTTTACTTTGGGGGGGGGGAGGGGTGGGGAAGCCTCTTTATTTTGTACTTCAAAATGGTTATTTACTTTTAAACTGTTATATTAAAAGGACTCCTCAGAAGGGTTTTCATCTGCTTCTGGACACCTGGTTAACATTAAGAACAGTTTACTGAAGTGTTTTGTGTAGGAAAACAGAACTTACTGTGAGAATTTAGTCAAATATTTTACTAGCCTTGTGTGGATAGTTCAGCTGCACAGATTAATGTTCCTCGGCAGGATTATGGTCATTCTCTCTAAGAAGGTATGCAGCTAGCTTTTTTATATTACGAGGCTTTGTATCACTTTTTAATAATAAAAATTATTTTTCTCTGTTGAAGGTGCTGCTTCATACAGCGAGAGCTTTCAGACCATCATCATTTATTGGCACTGATTGCTAGTGCTGTAGTTTTAATAAAAACAGTATCAGAGAATTGTGTTCTGAAGCATATTTTGTAAAGTAAATCTGTGTAGGTATTTTCTGCACAGGGTTTTGTTTTCTAAAACTTGACATTTGTAAAAGCGATTTGAATAGTTTGAATGAGCTTACTGATCTATTCACAAGGACTTTTTGTTTCCTCTAATGTGAGGGATAAGTTTGATAAGTCTAATACAGAATAACTTTCAACCTTAGGAAACTAGTGCAGGTTTGGTTTTTTTCCCATGATGAACTGAGGGACCATGTAACATTGTTCTTGCTCACGTTTAAACACCTGACAGAAAAAAGATGTAGAGGTCAAATAGCTCTTTTTAGTTGTTTCTGCATAATAAAGTAGACAATGTTAGCTTTTAATACACGTAACTGATGCTTATTTTGGCCATTATAGTCCCAAAACTGGGCCTGTAGACAAGCCTGGAAATTGGCACCAGAATGTGCAATGGCATACTTCCTTCTGTGGTAATGATTGCTTGTAAAAGGAAGTTATGGGGGATATTTTGTTTGGCAGAAGAACTTTGGAATTTAAAAAAAAATTCAGAAAAATCTAAGCTCTTTGAACAAATTGAATTATTTTAATTTGGATGGTGGAGAATGTGTGATTAACTGGCACATCCATTTCTTATGAACCTTAGAGCATGTCTTCTCCTTTTTTCACATCACGTACACACATACTGAGGCACATTTCTTAGAAATAATCATTTCCAAAGAAGGATGAGGAGGAGGAGAAGAGAGAGAGAGAGAGGCAATCTGGATGTATTGTAAAGTTGGCTGCTTGGGACTGAACTGTACCACTGCTGTGAAAACTGAAGGATGTAAGGTCGGTAGATACTGAACTCAATTGCATGCAAGTTAACAAACTTAGATGCATCCAACATTGTGCAGCAAAGTTGGCACTTTTTTTTAATAAATACAGAACAAAATAGAGCCAATAAAGTTTCACAAATTATTCATAAAATGAAATAAGAATATAGAGGGATTTAAAAACATCTGTAAAAGCCTTTAGAAGTTTTCTAGGACAAATTCTACTTTGTTTTTTTGTTTCTATAAGGATAATAAAATTGTATATGCTTTTAACTATCACTATAAAATTAAAAACATAAAAAATAGACTGCAGCTGATTTCTGTGTGGAGGGCCAAAATCAAAATAGCCAAGGTAAATTTTAAATAAGATGAGCTCACCTTGTTACTTTAACTTTCTAGTCTAGTTTGATCATATCATCGTACTACTTAAACTCTTCTTGCTACCTTAAAAGGGTATAATTCTGGAAAACTTGCTCGAGGCTTGACTGTTTCTGATTATTCATGACTTCTTCAAATAGTCTCCATTTTTAAGAGAGACTGCTAAAGTTTGTTCCTTTACTTGCGAGGGAGTTGAAGGTATTTTCAAAAATTGTCTAGATAAAACCTAAATGTCAGCTTCTCCAAGGCAGTTAAGTACCAAGTTCAGTGGGAGTCAAGTGACATATAGAAGATGGAAACACCTTTGGAGATCTGGGCTTAAGTGCCTTTTCATATCTCAAAGAAAAAAAGAGACAAAGGCCTTATAATATTTGTGTTTCATAAACACAGATGTTCTTTCAGTATGGTGGTTACAAGTCTATAGAACCTGTCAGAATTTTGTTTGCAGTTGTAGCACAAACCTATAATATGTCTCTTCTGCAAATACTCGAGGTCAAAAAGCCTCTGAATCGCACGTGCCGCACCTCAGGTGATCTCCACTGGAACAATGTGTTCTTTGCTTGTGTTTGTGGGTGTGAGTTGGATGTAGGGTACTTGTTTCCCCTTCCTGCCCCACTGTGTCAGCTAATGATGAGCCAGCTGATCTTCTGGGGAATGTACTGTAACCACAGTGGGGAAGGCTTGGGTCACTGCAAATCATCAGTTGTCTTGGCCCTTCCCTGGCTACTTTTTGGGACCCTGTAGAATTCTGGCTCTGGCTCTGCCCACAACAGAAAGACCACAGATCCTTTACTTGTAATGAAAGCTCTTCTGGCTTGAGTCACCCCTGGGTTGTCACGGTGTCTAACACAGCAGGGACTTGATCCTGAGCATGACATTAGACGTTCTCTCCTAAAGAAAGATACCAGGGTCTACTGCAGCACAGTCTTGAACTGTTTGTGCTCATAGGGGCCTTACAGTTGCAGCACGATGAGGAAGAAATAGCGCGTAGCCCAGTTGTTGTAGGCTGTCCTGCACATTCCACCGATGCAGTATTTGGCTTTGACACAATTTTTCTAAATGGGTGAAGTGACAACAAACATCTTCAAAGCAGTTTGCTTTAACTTCACTCTGTTCTGCTCAGTTTTACGTGGGTGCTAGGAGGCAATATAGAAATCTACCTCCTGGGATTTGTATGTAGTATCACATCTGTCTGTCTAATGCAGAGGAATCTGTGGTAATGTCAAGTGCCTGACACTTCAAAGAAAGCTTGAAATCACCAGCAGAGATATTTATAGAGCCCTGCTATAGGGAAGTGTCTTAATGTCTCCAGATCAGTAGCTGCCTTAGATCTGAAGCAGGACTAATAACTCTGTGCTTATTATCCATTCCAGTGCATCATCCTCCTCCATTTTTAGTTCTGATTGTTGGCCACACAGAACATGCAGGAAAGCACCACCTGTAGGAAAGTTGTCTCAGTGTCATGTGTCTAACACCATAGAGAAGATCCAAATGTAAGAGGACAAGAGAGACAGGCAGGGAAGAGCAAAGCAGGTACCTCCTGAGGCAGGAGCGAGATGCGTCGGTACAGCAGGCCCTGAACTTCAGTGGTGTGACTGAACTGTGCCTGAGTGTCCATGTTGATCCCAAGCAATGGAGAGCTCTTGCTGTGCTGCTTTTCTGAAAGGAGTCCTGCACTACCTGGAGCACTGCTGGGCAGGGTCAAGCGAGGAGGGGTGGGAATAAACACCTTTATAAGTTACAGTTCTCTTCTCCATGCTGGGGAAATGTTTTGGGAGCAGGAGGCATTCCCAGGGGCCTGGTGAGTGCTGTCTTGTCAAACT
>NW_010187570.1:4140-13194 GCF_000695765.1 Mesitornis unicolor | reverse complement strand
GAAGAGCGTGCAGAGTTCACGATGAACAAAAGGCAGTGAATTATTTGCAGGGTTTTTGTTACTTCTGCTGCTCAGAGCGTAGCTGTGCTGTGCAGGGCTGTAAAGTGAAGAGGTGCAGGTTAGCTCCAAGGTCTCCAGGGCTGGAGCACTGTAGATACAGTATTGCGATGCTTATTCTTACACAGATTTTCTATGAGAGTTTAGTGAATTATGTAGCTCAGATGGCATTTTGGAGTGTTCTCTGCACTGCTGTGAGACCCATGGAGCTGGCTCTGTACCACCCTCTCCACAGTGTATGAGTTCCCCTACAGAGGCCGGGCTGGAGGGGTCCTTTCCAGGGCTGATTTCTCTGCTGAGTTGCATGCCTTGCTCAGGACCTCACATAAGACAACAGGTAACCAAGGTGGGAGGCTGGTTATTTTAGGACCAAGGCTGATGTCAAGCACCACCTTAACACCACAGGGCAAAAGTGCCCTTAAAACTGTGGGTGAGTTTTACACACAGAAGGGGGGCCCTCACATTTCCCTCTTTGCCCTGGTGCAGCACAGCCTCCACAGCTGCAAGAAGTCTGTAATTTGGAGCTGTGCCAGTCCTGCTGCAGCACAGTCTTGGGGAATTAAAGTCCATATGCCTCCCTCTGTGCAGATGTTCTCTCTGTTTACTCACACTGAAAATGTAGAAGGTGCAGTATGAAATGTATCTCTCCGCTGGCGTAGATTTACCACAATATCAAATTATTCTAGGATTTGAGTGTTTGGTGAGCACTTCTTAATTATTTTTGCAAAAAGAATGTGATGCTGAGAATGCCATGTCACGACAAACGGAGGGTAATTGTGGGTTTTTTTTGCATCAATTCAGAATGAGGTCAGCATCTTACCACAGTTTTGCAATGCAGTGCAGTTGTATTCAGCCTTTTAGAGTCTGCATGTGCCTGTGTTACTGCTACAGATCTCCCTGCTTCTTTTCTTCTGGACTGGCTGTAGAAGCTGGTACTGTGATAGTACCTGTAAGCAAAATACCTTGTGCTGCGTGATTTTTTTCACTAGATCATGCTGCTTTAATTCCACAATTTGTCCTTAGTCTAAAGGCTATTTATCATCCACCTTTGACTTCCAGAGGAGATTTTTTTAATCTTAGATTTATTTTTTTCACCCAAGTAAAATAGCAGGCCATCTTAATGAGGCTTTTTTTCCTCTTCTAACAAAAAGAAAACTTTTTATTTCATATTAATAGTTCCCTAAAATGGCATTATCCAATATTAGTCTTTTTATCTGCTTTTGCTAATGCAGAAATGTTTGTTTTTCTTATGTAAGACAGAATACAAACAGTACCAACTTAAGTGAATTTAAAGAAAACCCAGTCTTCTTACTGACATATTCCCAACTGGTGCTTGGACTAGAGCTCATGTGAGGGAGAAGCAGCCTTGATTTTCATACTTGCATTCACAGTAAAAGAACCTGTGCTTGTAAGGGAGGTGAGGAATATTGAACCTTTATTTTAGTATTTAAGTGTCTTTTATCATGTTGTCTTCTTTAAGGAGAAAGGTTTGTAAACTCATCTTTGCCTGCTGAAGTTGTGGTTTTCAGGTTTCAATTATTTTTTTCTGTAAGCTTACAATATCACTATGATAGAATTCATTAATTTGTCTTCAAATGAATTTGTATGGCCTCCCTGTTGTCTTATCTGAGGTTTTGTACCATTTTTTAGGCTAAAATGAATACATAAGTTTGGCTTGAAGATAACCCCTATTTTAGGAGTGTCATCATTAATCAGTTTGTCATTTTTAGCTTTGGTTGTCTAAATGCTGCAATTAGGCATCCTTGCGAGGGAAAAAGAAAAGATATTTCTGTTTAAAAACAAACTCCAAAATGGCATTTATCTTCCTGTGACCTATTTTGTCACTTGGAAATAAATTTCTTGAGCTTCATCAATACAGATTTTTACAGATGAATTAGTTGCTGTCGTCTTTGTCTTCTGGAAGGATTCTGGGTTTCCAATTCGGTGGCTGAGTGCAGAACACGGATGACTGATTACATGGTGGTGGTGTGCAGGATCTTAAAGACCATCATTTTTAGCAGACTTGGACACTGCTGCCATGCCATACTAAGCTGTGGGTTATCTGCAGTTAAGGCAGTGAATGGGGAAAAGTACAGCTGAAATCTGCTTCCCTTGGAGGAAAATTCTACAGACTGTTCAGGTGCCCAGAAACCATTCGATTATTTAATGTTTCTGCACTGAAAACTGTTTCTTCAAACTAAACCATCTGCATTTTAATAATCTTTAATGCCTGTGCTATCTGTGGTTAATATGAAGTATTTTATTGAGACAAAGGTTGTCTTCTGAGATGACTAGACGCTTCACAAGACACCTTTCAAGCAAAAACGTAGGTGTTTCTCATGTCTTGCAAGACTGTCTTCTCCATTTGAAGATTAACAGTCTCACTTCAGATGGTGATCAAGGATATGTTTTGGTTAAATCACTGTAATACTCCTGGAAGAATTACTCATTTTAGGGTAATCCTGAATATATGAATACAAACAAGGAAGGACTACGCAACAGTTTAAGATCTAGCGTGTGATTTTTTAACTGAACAAAGCATGAACATACATAGTTGCTTATGGTGGTGGTGCTTATGCTTTAGTATTCAGGCTTTTGTAAAGGAAGTACTGATGTACATATTTTCCTGAGCCAGAGTCAATAAACATGTAAACATTAGTATCTCTACACATCTCTGTTACAAAACAGACTGATTTATACTATGTGATCTACTGCTGAATTACTGTTTGTAAGGGCAGCATACAAAAATTGATATGCACAATTCATTCATTTAATATTTAGTCTTTATTGCTAAAATTGGCTGACATCTCTTAATTATTTTGGCTATTAGAAAGTATAAAAATAAAAATCTTCTCTCCTTGTGTCTAAAATAAATAAATTCTGAGGTTCTTTTGTTTAACAACTCTGCAACCTCTTGCATTGAGATTAAACACTTTGTTTTGTCCCCAGGCAGTTGTATATTTATTACTCTTGAGGCAGTGATATTTGAAATAAATAGAATTGAAAGATCCTGAGAAATGGTTTCTGAAACACATATATTGAGTTACTCTCTCTTGTGTGAGCAGAAAATGTTTCTGATGCTTCTCCATACACCCTTGCAAAGGAAAATAGCTTATATAAAAATATCACATGATGGGGTGGAAAGCATTTTTATCCTTAGTCACTGACGCTTTTTGCCACTTATTCTCCTGCAAATAATTAAGTTATCTTTACGGAATGTATCACTATTCACTAAATATAACATAGATAAGGGCATAATAAAGGTCAAAAGGAAAAGGTTCTTTCATTTTCTGTCTCAAAAGATAGACAAATAAGCCATGGCTTGCAAATAGTCTTAAAAATTCTCAAAATTCAGCTCTATTTTTGACTGGTGACAGTGCTTATTGCTCCTCCTTGTCCAAAAAACCCCAAATGCTCACCAAGAAAAATAGTTCTTTTGTGTTATAAGGGAAACAGTTTCCATGTAGCTTTTGTGTGTGTGTACGCATATTCATAAAATATGGATTAGTAGCACTAGGTATTCAGCTAAGTAAATATTCATAAAATAAAGGTGGAATTGGTATGCATTTCCCAATAGAGAGTAATAAGCATATTTTGATTTCTTAGTAAGAAATCAAACTAAGGGGATAGAAGGCACTTTCTTTTGTCTGGGTATTTTTTATTCCTCATTCTCATTGTGTTGATCCTGCTGGCAAAGATTTTCTTTACTGACATTTTCAATATACAGTATTGCTTACGTTAACTGTACAAGAATCAGGAGTTTTGCTTAAAACATGAAATAATAAAAGAATCCAAAAAGTCTTTTTTCTTTGTATTCTTGCCTGTGTCTTTGGGGTACGTTAAAGATGCATGTTTGAGCTTGTCTTTATAACCAGGAGAGGTAGATACGCTTTTTTTTTTTTTTTTTTTTTTTTTTTTTTTAAATTTCAAAACTGTAGGAGCTGGGGCCTTGCTAGCAATACATGCTAATAAGTATTGGAAGACTCAATAAATAAATAAATGGTGATCCAAAATGTGTATTTATTGCTGCCTTTGTGATGCTGACTGAAGCTTCTAATTAATTTTGCACAGTTACTGTCACCCACTCTATAATGGCTTTTTTGCCGCCTTTTACAGATGATTCACTATTAACCTCTGATTTATTCTGGATTTAAGGAAATAAGATATGTATTGCAGAGTCCTGAACTGTATATTTATAGGTATGCCTGACAGCTTCTTTGCAGTACACTTGATCATTTAGAACAGTAAAATGGAACTGAGTTTTAATAAACTGAAAATTAAGTGAATGCTCTAAAACTTCAGCTAAAAGATCTCAATAACTGCTTTCTTTCAAGCAGCTGGTTGAATCAGGGAAAAATTACATATTGATATCCAAACAGGCAAAACTTTAGTAAAAATCAACTCCTTAAAGTAAAGCAGAATAGAAATCATTTTTGCTTTTGTTTTTATTTAATGGCTAATTAAAGAATTGGCTTAGGCTTCTGGTTTTCAGAAACAAAATGTTTAAACCTAGAATTGAAGAATAGGTGCTCCTAAAATTAATATTTTATAGAAACAAGTGGGATGTGTCTTTGTCTTTACCTGCATTACTTTCAATATTGCTGCCTTGTTTCTGTTGAAGGTGTACTTGTTAAACACTATTTTATCCCTTTCTTTTGTTTTACCCCTTTGCTTGGGTCAGTGGTATCTGGCAGTTCTCCTCCTGAGCTAAGAAGATGGGCTTAATCGTGCAGGTATGGGGCAGACAGCTCACATCCTCATCCCTCCTGTTTTGGTGTTTCATTTTTTGAACATAAACAGTCCCTTCCAATAGCAGCCACATTTTGGAGAGTCACGTAATACAAAATCTCTACTCATTTTATGGACTTTATCTGATTTATTAATGCGTGGGATACTTGCATTCAATAGTGTAAATTCAAAGTGCTCATTGCTAATAAGGAAAATAAAAATAAAACTATATTTGATGATTGTCACGGAGCTGAGGTGAGCTAGTAAATAGATATTAAGTATTTTAAAAGAGCTTTAGTTATTTCAGAGCTGTTAGAGGAAAGGAAGAGGTGACTGTTGTCATGTAGTCTAAAAATTTGTCTGAATTACATCATCCTACAGCTACCAACTGGATGCCACAGATCATTTCCACACACTGAATAAATTAAAACCATCATGAAGCATGGCAGCGTTCTCCATTAACACAGCTTGTTGATAGCTGCTGGTTGCAGTCTATTATTTAAAATCATTCCTTTGACTTTGTCAATGTTTACACAGGCCAGCATCATTAATGTTGACTTAGGGTTATCTCTATGTTCCATAACTAGAATACAGAACATTTCTATTGATTTCTTAGCCACACTCTTCTACTTTACTATCACTAAATGAATTTTGATTCATAAAAGAAAAACCCTGGGAGTCAAATGTCAGCTATTAGCCAATATGTTGCTCTCCCCACAACTAAAATAGTCTGCATCTCATCTTGAAAATATAAAGTATATAAGTCTTCTGTGAAAGAATTTCAATAAAATATTGATGTGAAGTACTTTTTTTTGTTTTGCATGATAAGATGTTTTGAGGATATGGACGAGGGCACAAAAAAACGCCTGGAGTCATCCTCTATCATGTTTTGTATTTTGTAAGCTTTTTTCACTGAGTGTTAATAGCCACAAAGTGTGGGGTGTTTTCTTTGTGTCTAATAAGAAAATAGTCTGCAGTATTGTCTCAAGTGATCTGTCCTAGTTGATTTTGTGTTGGGAGTTATGCTCAAGCCAAACAAAGCCTAACAACAAAAAACCCAGTATCTGTGCACAGTACTTTGAATAACACAGTGGTTACTTCCTTCACATCCAGGTGCCCTGCTTTTAAAGAATGTCTTTCTACACAATGCATTTCCTTTTTTCTCCTAAGTGTGTGGATAGTAATATTAATATCATCAGAATATTTTGTTCAAAGGCAAATTTGTGATTCCATGAACTAACAGGATTTCCTTTTCATGATAACTCACAGTGTAAGAACAGATATTCACAGGATAAGAAGATTTGGAAAAACCTGGAAAATTTGGACTCCACAGGGGTGAGAAAAATATCAGTCTCCAGGGACATCATGTGTGTGAATAAATGCCTTGAAATTGATGTGATTTTTTTTTTTAAATTTGACTCAAATAGAAGAAAAAAAAAGTAATCCTAGGGCACTTAGGATTCTTTGGGGATAGATCATGATGATGCAGGCTAGTATATATGTACATTTTTGCCAGAAATAGTATGCGCTCCTTTCATCTCCCTTGGTGATGTTATAATGGCTATTGGCCCATAGGAAAGAGAGACTTCAGAGGTGTTAACCAAACAGATACCCACAGTAACAATAAATTCCTAATGCAGAAATGTGGCATTCAGTACATCCAGAACAAAAAAACCATGAAACTGCCTTAGAGAGTAAATAACAGATTTGAGAAGTTTATGGCAAGAGCATAAAGAGTTGAAGTTGTAAGTGGGATGAAGGATGAAATTCAACTTTAAACTATAGTGGTGCCTGTGGTGTGTCTGGGTATCAGGGCTGTGCTATACACCATCCAGGAGAGTGGAGTCATAATTTTCCTGGGTGGCACAGGGACTTCCCATCCAGTTTCTGCGGAGTTCAGGCAGTGACGTAAGAGGAAACAATGGACCACCTTGAAACAAGGCGATCGGTTCAACTCCCGGGCCCCACCATGACGAAGTACTTGATGTGAGGGAGGAGGGCTCTAGCTGGGAAGTTTGAGCTGTCCTTCTGGTTCTCCTGGGCAGCTCCTGCTGTGCCTGGGCAGGCTCTCCCTGTGTGCTGGGTGGGGAGCTGGACTGCTCCAGCAGGTTCTCCAGACAGTCTCTCCTGTAGAATTAACCAAATTATACATAGATGAGACATCTGTAAGTAGTCAGTAGAAAACAGTTCCTGCAGGTGCAGAAATGGCTGTGTAGAACAGTCTTGCATAGTTAAATGTGTGTTGTCTGTTAAGATGACCAACAGTGATGGATCATGCCTGTTCTGGAGTGGTTGCACAGGACCAGCAGTCAGCTGGATTGTAAAACATGAGAGAAACACCAGTTTGGGGAATCCAACCCAATCCAGCTGAAGGAGGCTTGCAATGGAGACACCTCCTGCCCTCTGGGCAGTGACTGGCCATCCTGTTCAAGAGATCGGATTCCCCAAGTAAGCGTTTACCCTGTGCAGTGTTGTGTGGTTTTTTTTAAACAAACACTATGTCCATGAGTGACTATACAGCTTTTAGAAATGTGAGAATGACAGAGAAAGCAAGTGTACTTCATTCTTCTAATTCTTTTGCAGAAAGCAAAGGCAAAATGTGTGATTTTTATGGAACACATGGAAAAATGGTGATCACTAGCATTACAGTGAATATCAAATGAATATATAATAACAGAACATTAGGAAACAATTAGAAAAAGTGCCTAGACATTATTAATTCATGTGCTATTCATTGTACCAACATTGATCATGTAAAATAAGTGTGGTGTTAGTTATATTTTAATCATCGGGTGTTGGAGAAGGACTAATTATTTTCAAATAGAGATGGGAAGGATCCAGTTTTAGAAAAAAAAATCATGTAACATCCAATTTAGTCCACAATACTTTCATAGGGAAATGTCTGACTGCCAATATTGGTAGAACAGGGAAGAAAATCACAGGAATTGTCTACAGTTAAACTCCTACAAAGTAGACGTATTGTTGCCATCACAAGACCTTGCCTCAGCTGTGGGGTGGGTGTGCATGGCCTCATTCCTCACCCATCCAGATGAGGGGCTTGACATTAGGTTCCCTTTCCAGCCAGACTACTTAGATCTCTGCGGTACATCAGCAGGATTCCTAGGGAACAGGAGCAGCTGGTAGTCTTCCCAAGTCAGTGAGGGACATGTCTGCCATGGAGAATAAAGGGAGGAGGACTGGTTGCATCCATTCCCCTGCCACCCTTATACTCCACTGCCGAAACTTTCTGGAGGCTTTCAGTCACCTCTGAAGAAAGAAGTTGTACATTTCTCCTTGGATCTTGCACAGGAGTACGCCTGAGAGGAAACCTGAAGATTTGATGAATTCTTCATATGAAAGGTTTTCTTGCTTAGGCTGGGGACATGTGTAGAGGTTCAGATAAGAAGCTCAGGGGGTGTAGAACCTGGTGGAGCAGCTGTGGGTTAGAGAAACAGATACTGACATACATCACAGTCAAGCTGCCCAACTCTGAGCTTGCTTGGATGTTTTGTAAGTGATAGCTGCTTTCTGTTTGTTCTACCTTCTTCCCTTCTCCAGGCAAAGAACCTCATAAATGCCTCCAAATAGAGATTAATCACTGTTGGCCAAGTGCAGTTCTGTGAGATTTTCTTCTTGAATGGGATCCTCACAGATGGTGACTTGGCGGGTATACTTTGAAAATGGCATGTGTCTTTCTTCTACTTCTGCATTTTGCTGTAAGTTGTTCAGGAGACCTCAGAGCAGTCATAATGATACAATTAAAACACAGAAAGACAGCTGAAAGATGAGAATCAGTAAGATAAGACTGGGATGATTAAAGTGGTAATTTCACTTTAAATGAATAGTGTTGGGGAAAAGCATAAGAAATGGATCCAGTAGCTCTTGACTTTGTACTTCTGTGGTTACTTTGTTGGATGTTAGAGGTAAGTAAAGATCAACTTGAAAACAATGGTAACATACGCTTACTCAGAATTGTATCAGGTTTACTTTGGTATGTGGTCCTTTCTGTAACCTCTGAATCTGGTTTTTTTATGTTATTACAGGACAAGAGTAACCTGTATTTTCTGTGGGTAGATTAGTTGGTTTAAATTCATAGAAGCAGCAACATGCTCTTGCTTCAGTAGTGGACTCCAAATGAATGCCTTTTATTCTATTATCTTCCTTAGTTTTATGTAGTATTGATGAAATTGAAAATCAGTGACCCGACAAAAACAAAATAATATGGCGTGAAAATTGTTACCATGATTTCATACTGTGTTAATGCAGGGA
>NW_010187570.1:0-4109 GCF_000695765.1 Mesitornis unicolor | reverse complement strand
TCCTGCTTCAGAATAATAACAGTGTTTTGCTTCTGAACTTACGGCATCTCTCTCTTTCTCTCTCTCTCCCCCCTTTGCCCCCCACCCTTTTTTAAAGGAGAGTTGATGCCACAGTGACATTCTCTTTAATTGTATCTCTTGGGAGTTTGTTAGAGAATTGTCACTATTATCAGTTAATTTTTGAAAGTATCTGCTGGAATCTCTATTCCATAAGCATATGAAGAAATGCAGTTTGCATAGAATACATAGCAAACACTGGAATGTCATGAAGCCTCACACAACCACTCACTCACTACCTGTGATGAGATAGGGAGAAGAATCAGAAGGGTAAAAGTGAGAAAACATGTAGGTTGAGATAAAGACAGTTTAATAGGTCAAGCAAAAGCTGTGTGCACAAGCAAAGCAAAACAGGGAATTAATTTGCTACCTCCCATCAGCAGGCAGGTGTTCAGCCATCTCCAGGAAGGCAGGGCTCTGTCATGCGTAATTTCTACTTAGAAAGACAAACGCCTTAACACTGAACATCACCTCCTTCCTGCTTCTTCCCCCAGCTTTACCTGCTGAGCATGACATCATATGGTATGGGATATTCCTTTGGTCAGTTGAGGTCAGCTGTCCTGGCTGTGACCCCTCCCAGTTTCTTGTGCACCCCCAGCTTACTTGCTGGTGGGGTGGTGTGAGAAGGAGAAAAGGCCTTGACTTGTGTAAGCACTGCCCAGCAGTAACAAAAATGTCCCCATATTATCAGCACTGTTTCCAGCACAAATCCAAAACATAGACCCATGCTAGCTACTATGAAGAAAAATAACTTCAGCAAGAAGCAGACCAGACCATTGACCCAGGAGGAGACAGGTGTGACAGTCACTGTAGTGTGGCTAAATGCAGAGTCTAGGATTTTTTTTTAATCATCCTTCTTCAATGGGGATCCATGGCCCAGGCTGCCATGACACCCTCTGAATTCCCATAGGACAGTGATGGCCCTGGAATACACAGAACTGATACTGGCTTTTTATTCTCAGATCTACTGCCCAGAAGCTTAAACCAGTTCCCAGTGACCTACAGGTGCCAGAAAAGATTTGAGGAAGGAAACTAAATTCTGATTAAGGTGCTTCCTGAGCTTGCAATGGTATGATCAAGTTTTTAATTCAGGCAGCTTAATTAATCAGAGATCTTGCTAATGATGGTAGAACCTACCAAATGTGCAGTAAAAAATTTAAATTTTATATCAAAGGTAAGAAGGTAATTGGCCAATTTGCCATAAGGAAGAATGTCTTCCAGATTCCAGATACTTGCTTAGACTCTGCCATCATGAAGAGTTATCTGTTCAGATAGTGAGCAAATGCAAAGCCCCAGGATGAAGGCCAGCATTAGCAATAGTTTCACTTTATTTTGGCTATCTCTACTCCTTCATGGCTTCCAGGAGAGGGTGAGCCTGGCTGTTAGATGCCTACAGAATGAAATATCCATCTCTACCATACCTCATGGAGGAGATGGAAGGGAATGGGAAAGAAACATAACACTATGGCCCCTCCTCATGATCTACTTAACTGGTGCATCTCAAGAATTCCTATAGAAAGCAATTTTTTAAAAAGCAATAGTTTCTTGCATTTAAGGCAGTGAACATGAGGGCTACTGATATAAAAATCTCCCTGTGTGTATACTTTATGGTTAAAGCATTCACCCACACTACCTGAGACCTGAACTAATTCAGAATCTCTTCTCACGTACAAGGAGTTTCTGTAACCTTATATGTCTCAGTTATTTTAGGCAGAAAATAATTTATGATTCAGTGGGCCAGAGAGAAAATACGTGTGAGCATGAGGTTTAATGGTTCATATTCACCTGAGGGCTCCAGTTTCCATACTAAGGATAGCTTCAGCTCTAATGTCAGCTTTTGGCACAGGGATTTGAATTTCCTTTACCAGCTAAGGTGGCTGATACGCTGCAGAATTCTCCAGTTTAGCATTGTCCTCTCTATAATTTTACAGCCTCCACAGGGAGAATGGGGAATACCTCAATGGGTATGGTAACCTACCCCTTAATAGACAGGTAGTAGTTCAGGGCTGAATTCTCCTAGCGTAGGGAAGAGTTTAAGCAGCCTGGAGAAGTGCTCTGACTATTTGTTAATTGTTTCCTGGGAAGGAATAAGAGGTATAATCTCCTGCAGCTGTAATTAAAAAACAAGGATAACTCTCTTTTATTTTGGGTGAGGTAACGTTGGTCACCACTTGGTTGAGCTAAAGTTTTTTGTGAGCTCTCACTTCTGCCCTCATTTCATATTAGTAAATTCTAATGATTTTTTGTGGAACAAGCGAGATCTACTTACCAACTTGGTTGTTATTCTGTCATGTCTTCTTCTTAGAATGATTTTGAAAATTTTGAATCTCTATCTGATAGTACTAGGACTAATATAAAACAGATAATTAAAGGGGAAAAGTGTCCTTCCAAGAGAAAATCTCTATTTGCTGAATGGATTTTATTTTGTAATCAAGTGTTTGAAAACCATCGGTAACTCCTGCCTGCCTTTTAGGGTGTGGGGAGCCATCTGTGCTTTGAGTTGCTGATAATGCGCAGTCTGCTTCAGTTTTACCTTTGTTTCTTAAACTGCTTTTGCTTGTTGCCACTTTTCTTCTGGTTGGTTGCAGTTTTAGCATCTTTTGATTGTTCTCATCCCCTGCTGCTTTTATTTCACTGCAGCTATCTATGGGTTTTTGCTGTGAACTGCCCGTCGAATGAGTTTCCTGCTGGTTTTACTCAGTTGATGGAGCTCCAGCAATAGCTGCGCTGAGCACTGGACCACTGGCCACGGGCTCCGCACCGGCTGGGGCAGGCCAGGTGCTCCAGCCCCTCACCTCTAGTGCCTGATCCGGTCCATTAGGCTGCAGCGCTGGAGGGATCCTCTGAGATGGGCTGGTACCAGCCAGACTTTGGACAAAAGGACTTTATTGTTTAAGTTCTGTCTTTTTTTTGGTTTGTCCTTGCAATTTTACATATGTATACCAGCGTATTCTCTAAGTGTGGTTATTTAGTTATTTGGATTTTGCTGTTAGAGCAACATAGGAGATTGCTGTATCTTAATGAAGATGTCCTAACCTAAGTATAAGAATGTTATGCAAGGACCTTGGTTGCTTTTTTATTTTTCCTAAATGTGAAGGGTTTTTTTTTTGTAAACAACAGTATTTTTCACTGTGGATAGAACAGGTTTTCTATGAATATGCTCTGTTCATAATTACTTGTTATGAAAAACAGATTTTTATAACTGATAGAAGCATGAGGCGAAAAAAGAAATAGAGTTTAACATTCTTTATTATAGAATTTAAATTTACCATAAAATTAAACCCTGCAATTGAATTACACAAATTGATTTATACTGTTTTTGGAGGCATGCATTCAGTCTTACATCTTCTTGAAATTTTTCAAAATATTTTTTAGGGTAAGGATATGTGCAGTATGGGGGTAACACAGGGATGGAGATGAAACACATCTTTTGACTTTAATCTAATATGTTTGCTAACATATTTAATTGATATAGTTGTTGTGTTTTAAGGATATGTAAGGCACAAGAACTGCCCACATACTGTATGAGGCCAAAGTAATAGTATCCAACTAAGCAATGTAAACAATATGAAGGAGGTTATAGAACAAAGAATGATAAATGCAGTGATTGCAGGTATTATACCAGCCCACTTGAACTTTGTTTTTTTGCAGTTGCTTATTTTTCTTTTCATTTCAGGGGAGAGGTCTTTTTCAGGGCTTTGAGAGTTTTGAGTTTTTAAAATATTTTAATGGGATTTCTAGGGTAGGATTTATTCGTCGTCAAGAGGCGAGAAGAGAGACTATAAAGGGAAAGGTCACACTAATAAAAGAAAGAGGAAGGGGGAGAACTGGGAGACGGTGCAGGAGGAACAGGATGGGGAGGAGTGAGAGTTGGGTCGGGTGGGTTGCCAAATGGAAACATGGCCCGAGGGAGAACCGTAGAAAGCAGGATGGTCGCAAGAGGTTTCGGTTTGTGTTTCTGCTTCCTAGGGAGAGTTTCTTTGTTTGCGGAGACTAGAGTCTCTCAAATATTTTTATTATCTGAATCACAGAATCACAGAATCTCAGGAATT
>NW_010187569.1:0-15044 GCF_000695765.1 Mesitornis unicolor | reverse complement strand
AGGACAAGAGGAAATGGCCTCAAGTTGTACCGAGGGGGTCTAGGTTGGACATGAGAAGAAACTATTTAACTGAGACTGTGATTAAATACTGGAACAGGCTTGCCAGGAAGGTGGTTGAATCACCACTCCTGGAGGTGTTCAAAAGATGCATTGACGTGGTACTAAGGGACATGTTTTAGCAGAAGATTTGGTAGCATTAGGTTATGGTTGGACTTGATGATCTTAAAGGTCTTTTCCAACCAAACCATTCTATTATTCTATCCCAACTTCTTTTCTCTCCTCTCTGTCCCAGGGTACTGTCTCCTCAGAAACCAGCACTGTGGTTTCTGGCATCTTTCTGGTAAGAAAAGCAACCTGTATTAGGAACAAGCCTGTAAATAAAACAGATTATTTGTAACTTGGATCAGCTCAGTGGCCTGTTTTACAGCACAGCCCCAACAACAGTTGCAGAGCAGCATGGGTGTGAAGAAGCAGCCAGAGGCAAGGCAGAGATGGGAGACAGACATTCCCAAGCTGGCCTTGCAGCTTGGTCCCTCTTTGTGAAACTGCAGCTGCCAGCGTACTTTTGCTTTGGCACGGATATCAGAGGGAATTCCCCTGCAGTGCCTGAGATAACACTTTAGGGAAGAACTGACACATTGGTGAGTTATATATTAACTGATACAGGTGACCTTTCAGAGAGTGGCAGAGCAACAACCTTGCTGAACTACTTATAAAGAAAAATGGCAATTTTTCCATTGTGCAGAGCACTGATATTCACTTCTAGGAAAAGACTGCTCAGCTCTTTTCACTAAATTATACTGGTTTCAGTTCTTCCATACTTCCTTAAATGTGAATAAATTGTTCAGATGTTTTCAATGCTAAATAAAGGCCTCTGGCTGTTTCTTGTGGGGAGCTGAGGGGAGAAGGCAGGAAACCTTTTAGATAAAATGATGCAGCCATTTCCAAGGAGGTGTCAGATGAGCAACATACACGTTTGCTTGAGTTACAGAAAAAAAAAATAATCTTAGCAGTCATTCAGCACTGTGCTCACTTTTCCTTCCCAAGGTCTGACCTTGATTTGTGTTCAGCATTATCAGAGACCTGCTACAATGAAGTGTATGTACTTATGTCACTTAGGGCACAATTGAATTGCTTTAACTTAAGCTTAAAAGCAAAGCCCTGCCAGAAATGACGAATGTGAGTACTATATATCACCAGTTAAATGACTAATGATTTATTTGTCTTTGAAGCTTCTGGTGAAAGCTGAAGCATAGCGGTGAAAGAAAAAATAATGTAAGTTACATAACACCTCACATATGGAATTGATGATGCTCTGTTTTTATATGGAATAAATTGCTCTTCAATGGTTATATACATAGATATAATGAGGATTATTTCATTTGGTGTCCAATGGGTGCTGTACATATATTCAGGAGATTCAGGAGATCTAAATTTTTGACTGAAGATGAGATTTTCACAGAAGATCCTTTTTTTGGTCAAGATATTCCAATATTTAATGAAAAGAAACCCTGGCTATGTTTCAGTTCAATTGTTTGGTTTTCAAGAGACATATTTTTGACCTTCAAAACCACAAAAGTTGTCCTTATTTTAGTACAAAATATCATCTTTTTGAATTACAAAATAGTCTTAATTTTTTTTCAAAGAACTTCTAACCTCAATAGTAATCTATATGCTTCAAATTGTATGTTTGGAATTTTATTGTATGGAATTTATGTAGCCAAGGTTTTAAGCTCCCTTACATAATTAATAGTATAAACCAAAATCTCTGTGGTCTTTCTTTCATTAACTCAGCTAGACAAGCACCTACAGGAACTCTTTTCCACCCCATCACTACGGGAAGCATGCTCTGCATTCAAAAAGGTGAAATAAGAAGGGATTCAGGTAAGAAAAGGCTGGTAATAAATACCAGCCAGCACAGAAGATTTGAGGGTAGGCCACATTTAGGGCAAGATGTTGCTCAAATATGTTTGGGAAGGGAAAGACTGACAGAGGTTTTCTTCTCCACTCCTTAGAGCTGCAACCACTTCACATGGGTCAGGGTTGTCCTGCAGTGTGGAGGCTGCATCTCCTTTCATCCTACCCAGACCTCTTCAAGAAAAGTGAGACATGAGTAAGGGAGGAGATGAATCATTCTGCTTAAATAGCTGGTGCTGTGGCAGCCAAGGAGGCAACCTGTGACAGAGGAGAAGAGCGGGGAAAGGCAAAAAGGAGTAGTCAGGATTAAGTCAAAAGAAAGATTAAGCAAAAGCAGAGAGAGAAATACTGAGAGAAAGGATTAGCCTACGGATAAGTGGCGCAGTTTCTATAAAATTGGTAGAATCCAGGAACTAAGTGTGCTTAGGAATAGTGTGGTGGTTATGTTTGGATGCAAGGGCTTTGAATGTGTACTAGTATTGCAGATATTGAACATCTTTAAGCTGCTGCCAGAGGTCTGTCACATACATCGATATTGGAATTGCTGCCAGTTTTCTGAGTACAGCACGTCCAGATGATTATTACATGAGACTGCAGTAAGAAACATGCCAAATGAGTTGCACCTAAGTTATACTTGTAGCTGATATTTGGGCTCTAAGAAAAGGCAAAAGATATGTAAGTCTTGTATGTGACAGTTTTGATTAGTCTCTTCAGAAAAAAAATTGCTTTGTACTTGCCCATAAATTAAACTCACGTCATGATGAAAAGACAGCAACATCAGTTTCCAGTTGGAAATGTTTTGCATGCAGGCTCTGGCAACATAATTTCTCCTCACAGAAAGAAGACTGTAAGAAATGCCACTGTTACCTTTCAGATAGTTATGCCATCGTTACTGTATTGCACCACCAGGGCATTGCAAAGAATGCCTTACATATTCTTTACTGTATGCATGACTTCATCTTAAAAGAAAGATTATTGTTAGCAAACAAAGATGATAGAAAGTTGGGAGGAGTTGTTACCAATTTAATTTCAGGAACAATATAGTTCAAATAAGAAAAACACGTTATTGTCATCACCCTCTTTACCATAAAATCATAGAATGGTTTTGGTTGGAAAAGACCTTTAAGATCATCAAGTCCAACAATCGAACCAGCCCTAAGTCCGCCACTAAATCATCTCCCTCTGCACGACATCTACTCATCTTTTAAACATCTTCAGGGATGGTGACTCAACCACCTCCCTGGGCAGCCTGTTCCAGTGCTTGACAACCCTTACAATATAGAAATTCCTGCTAATAACCAACCTAAACCTCCCCTGGCGCAACTTGAGGCCATTTCCCCTTGTCCTATCACTAGCTATGAGAGAGAAGAGATCGACCCATGCCTCACTACAACATTCTTAGAGAGTGATATAAGGTCTCCCCTCAGTCTCCTTTTCTCCAGACTAAACAATCTCACCTCCCTCAGCTGCTCCTCATAAGTCTTGTGCTCTAAACTCTTCACCAGCTTTGCTGTCCTCTGGACGTGCTCCAGCATCCCAATGTCCTTCTTGCAGTGAAGGGCTCAAAACAGAACACATTGTTCAAGGTGCGAATACCAGTTCTACCTATAATTTCTTCTTTTTTATTTGAGAAGAGGCACTCAACACAAAAATCAAGGTGAACAAATTTCCCATATATGTGCCAGGGTGGCATCAGAACGTGGTGTGCAGAGCAGCTGGTATTGCTATTTGGGCTGCTCAGCAGGGCCATGAAGGTCATGCTCCTGGCTGGATGCAGGCGCCTGTGACTGCAGGGCAGAGGAGGGAACTGCCAGTAGCTGCCAGCAGCTGGCTCTGGTGTCAGACTTATGCAAAGTATGACTAAAACAATGTCACTGCTGAATACAAAATTCCCCCATTTCTTTCTTGTTTTAATGAGAAGAGCACTGCAGATGTGGGGACAGGGACAAAAGTAGCCAGTATTTCCTCTCCTCTCTTTCTACATGCTAATCAGCCGTGCTCATGGAACACTGGCTAATCCCTCTGGCTTCTGAACTGAGTAAAGAAGATGCTCCTCTTCCAAGTAACTAATGAATCACCCCTTTTAGCACATAGCATGCATGACTGCATTGTTAAAAGCAGCCTTAATCACTCACTGAGAAAAATCATATCGATCATTTCTCCCTTTTAGTTGTTAAGTGGAAGCCTTGGGACTTGTGACTCACAGCCTGTGTGGCTCAGCAAGCCCAGAAAGACTTCAGGAGATTTTCCCTGCATCTTATTCCTCGCATCTTCCTAGTACAGCTATAATTTAAAAAAACGATAGATTTATTGGTTTCATACCTTTCTAGGAATCACTGTTATGCAGATGAATTTGGCCTGAACTTTACACCAAATTTCAAGGTAGAGAAGCATTTTTGCTAGGCAACTGACTTCTAGCAGGAGATAGGGCAAAACAGCTCCTGGACTAGAGGAAACCCACTTTCCATTTTGCCTATAGCTCTGTGGCAGTGTTGGAGAAGTCACACACACAACAATTCACCCTTGCTTACAAGCATAGGACTGTGTGTCAACAGGACAGTGGATTAAGGAAAAAGAAGTAATAAGAGTAAATCTGCATATTTTTGACAGCTTCCTGGAAAATGGGTGTATGGGTCTGAGGTGAGAAATAAATTCTGTTGTTGACTAGAAATTGCCAAAGGCAGAGCAAAGTGAATAGATAAAAAGCTTTCAAAGTGACACAGGAAAAGTGTATCTGTAGTTGTTTCAAGCGTAGACAGATCTACTGATAGACATACTTGTGTATTAGTTGCATAAAAAATACTAGACTGAAAGACTGTTACCAACATCAGATGGTCAAGTTTTCAACTGAAGGAGAATGCCAAACTTAAGACAGCCTATACTCCCTTAAATCAGCTTTTCTGTGCATGTATGTGTATTATAAGAGTATAATATGGCTGAAATTCATTATTACTTCCAACTTAATAATTGGATCAGGCTCCCAACTTGTTAATTTCTCCACAAATGCAAAAGAAGCTATGATGCCTCCATGGAGGAGGATGTGTAAGGACAGTCCTGTTAGTGACTGACTGAAGCATCTTTGCTGTTATCAGCGCTCTCTGTTATTTCCTCTAAATAGCCCTTCTCATTCAGTCTGTGCTGAGACCTTCCCCACATGCTCCTCCTGTTTTGACCCTACATGACATGTTCCTGGTCAGCAGGTCCTCTGCTGTCCCACCACATCCCTCCTTAGCTGCTGGGGCATGGAGTTTGCTTCTGCTGTGAGCAAACACTTAGGAGGCAGAGGAATAGTAGAGGGGAAAGGGACTAACGATTGCTTGTGTAATGATTGTGTGCTTCATCACGTTTGAATGCAGCTGGGAGCAAAGGTGATATAAAACAACGCTAAGATGCTGAGTGGTCAGGGTGGAGAGAGGAGTGGGTGCCAGGAGATGCCCAACTGCTGAACGTTATGCGTCCTTGCCTACGCTGCCTGTTAGGCTGAGATTGGTGACATGACATCTCAGTAATTTGCTGGGTGCTACTTAACCAGCACAGCTTTTTGGAAGAGAAGGCATAATGTCCTCAGTCTCCTGAAGCCCACAGGTCTCTTCAAAGAGACTGAGTTCATCCACAGCAGCTCATGACCTTTTCTTTCCTCAGCAGGCCCATCTGGCAGCTCAAGCTCCATTCTCAGGGGGAAAGGACAGAAAACACTACTTCCAGCACGGATTCAGTGTAGGATCATGATCCACTTGCACACTGCCCAGATGCAGTATTTTTTTATTTGCTACTGTGAAACATCAGCCATAAAAATAAATGTAGTTTACTCATTAAATGCAAATTGCTAAGGACAATATGGATAAACAACAAGAAATACCTGCAGATAAATGGTATACTAAAATGTGCTTCAAAAACGTACCAATAATCATCACATGATCTCCCTTTTGGGCTGTGCTAGTAGAGGTGGAAGTGTGGGATAGCCCAGAGATCCTCTGCTTTAGCAGGGACTCCTGGGCACATTTACTCCATCAGATGATCATAGTTTTCTTTCAGCATCTTTCCCTGGCATTGGATGATTGGCTTTTTGCTTCTTGGGCTGCCACTACTGTAAAAAGTATTGCTGCCAACTGTAGGTCTTAGAAATATCCTTTGGCCTATGGAAAAGAAATGGGATTTATTTTGTGACAGAGCTTTGCTCCCCTCGCAGGTTTCTTGATGGATGCAGTCACTTGATGGAGACGTGCTGCCATGGGAGGACAGCCCCTGGGATCTGCCCCTGTGTCAGCTCAACTCTCAGAGAAAAGACATGAACTGCTGTGGAGGAAGCAGATGTTCCCAGTGGTATCACAAAAAAAGGACAGGAACACATTTGGGAAGAAGGGCATGCTAAAGATCCTAGCAAACCTGCTTTTGGTGGGTTCAAGGAAGGATTCAGGGACAGCAGAGATGAAGAAGGAGCCTTGCTGGGGATAGCTCTGGAACAAAGCAGAGAAGCCCCAGAGGCCTCCCCAGCCACCACAGGCTGTCAGAGGTGTTCAGGTTTTATGTGATGACCCTGTGGATGCAGAGGAGTGTAACACGTAGGGCTGCAAATCCCAGCCATCCTCTGCACTAAAGAGTCAGTGAGAAATACCAAATAGTAACTGTACAAAGTTCTAGTCTTTACATAGTTTTGTCTCAGTAGGAAATAACCTGGACTTTGACAACTAAAAATGGGCAGACTTGTTATAATAATCTGTAAATGTTTTTGAGATGCAGAGAGAGTTGCAGTAGCCAGCACTTGTTCTTTGTAAGTAGAGTAGCAGACATCAGGAAAACAACATCTTTAACAACAAGCTGCAATTTGAATTCCTGACTGCAACTTCAGTTTAAAATCTGTGTCATACTCTTAAAATATAATTCAGGTTAGTTACCTCATTCAGCATCAATTTCTGATCAGATCTGAGCATACCTTTAATATTTGCTGTTTGTTACATTCATTAAAATATTATTTAAACATCAATGAGTCCTTTATAAAGATAAGACGCATAGGTCACTGCAGTAAATGGCTTACTACAACTAATTGCCCACCACTTCACAAGACTCCTTTTTGTTTCAGGGCCTTTCCTTGCAAACCCCCAGTAAGACTGAGATAGCTCTGTATCTACTATCCCAATATTTAAAGTTTAAGATTGTGAGACAGTGTGTTTAAGCTTTTTTTTCTCTTAGATCACCTAAGATCATCCACATATGTCTATAGGCAGGCACAGTCTCCTTGGAAGACCTCAGGGCAGGGCCCTTGCATTGTGCAGCAGAGGGATTCACTTTGGTTCCCCAACTCATCTGGGTCCGCTGCTGTGGCCTCACACACCTCTGTGACAGGTACATGTACGGGTTATCCACCTTGCCATGTCAAGAGAGTCCCAAGCTGTGTTTCTACCTAACAGAGACACCAGTTCTTAACAGGAATCAAAAGTAAGGATGGCCAGAAAATCCCTGTCCAGTCATGGACCGTGTGTAATGGTTCTTCTCTTTCCTTACTGCTGACTGCATTGGTGATTTCAATGCCTCACTGAGGTCAGCAGTGAAACTCACGCTGTCTGCAAGAATCCAGCCTTCAGTACCTGACACCTACTGGGAGATTTCTTTGAATGTCTTGAAATGACATTGAACGCTTGTTCATTTCTCTTTCTGCCTTTTACCAGGCTGTCAAATGGGTGTCTTGTACCTATTGGCTCTGAACATCATGTTCCCGGGTAGCTGTAGTAGTAGATGACCTTTCCCTTCTTCCTAAAGACAAATGACATATTTAACCTTATATTTTTGCAATTATACTTTCAGATTTTGTGATTACACTACACAGGCTTAAAAAGAAAATATTTTTTACACAATTTAGAATTGTCCAGGAAATTTCAAACTGAAATTTCTACCAAAACAGGTTTCATTATTCATTATGGGAATTCTCTATATTTTATCAGAAACATCAAAAAAAAAAAGCCAGCTTCAAGTACCTGATTTTCCATTTCTTGCTCATTCAAATCACCTGGCAAACTCATCAAGAGATTTTGGTGCACTAAACACACAGTCTGGCCAAGTACTTAAAATGCCACTGAGACATTCTGCAGGCTGGATGGTTTAAATCTGTTTTGTAATCTTTAATCTTAAAAAGATATTTTCATTAGAAGATGTTTTTTCTCACTTATTTGGTCTGTAAACTTTTTGAGGCAGAGATGGCCCATGCCAACATACAACATCTAGTTTTGAAGAAGCCATTCCAGTAACATTATGATGCCAAGCAGGAAATAAGGAGTGAATGCTAATTTTCTGAGCATATGCATCACTGGTATTGCTCTTACCATTGCAGCTCACAACTTTCTAAGAAAGGACAGGTATAGAGGCTGGGCTGTGGTTACATGGCTTGGTAAATCTGGCTTCAGGGTACTTACAGTTGGATCAGAAAAGCTACCAGCACAAATAGTAAAAAATGCAAGTCTGGTGCAAACTTATCCCACCTAATAAAATGTGTTAGCATTGTTTTCAAGCAATAACTTTCCTCTGGACAGCTTTATAATGGAATTGATGGGTTTTGGGGTTTTTTTTGGCCAGTAATCAATTTATAGTCAACAGATTTATAAAACTGCTTTAACACTATATCCCACACTCTTGTTAGTTCAGAAGAAACAGAAATACAGTGGTGCACACACATTTGATCCAGATTAAAATTGTATTGTCAGTTGACCCAGTAGTGCATGTAGCTGGCATTAATGAAAGGGAAGCCTCAGCTGTTGAAGGGTTGATTCTTGAGAGCCATGTAACCATGTAGCATTTCATCATCCCACAGGAACTGCATTTGTTACTTTTTACTTCATTGATACCCAGTGCTTGTTTGCCCTAGGCTTCGGTGTACAAATTTTATTTTCTATTAATAAATGAGCTTTTTTTTTTTTGAAAACTTTAGCTAGTTATGAAATTACAGCTCTTACCTGCTCTATACCAGGAAAGGAAGATGGTGAAAGATCCCATTCATTTTTTTTTTTTAGTGTGAACATTTTAATTTTAAAAAAATGCTTGACTGACAGAGATTTGTAATCCTGCTTTGCTTATTCCCAAGATTCTTCCTCATGTTTAAATCATCACTACAATTGCTACATAGACAGGTTTGGCTAGTACTGCAAGAAAATCAAGGGCTGGCCATCAGGGCATTTAACACTGCGGCTTACAAATAGCATTTTGGATCCTAGATTCAGTAAATTTCTAATACTAAAACACAAATCTGGAAGACTTTGAGAGGTTAAGTTTATACTAACAGATGCCATTAAGCATTGTTTCATTCCTGTAAAGCTACAGGAGTATTTGTTTACTGTTTTAAGAAAGCCTGTCAACCTATTTCTGTAGTTGAAATTTGTCCTCTTTATTTAACAGCCTCTGTTCTGACCATTTAAAAATATTTAGCTGAATTGCTAATGCAAGGCATGTGCACAGTGACTCCCAACAAAGCCAACTTTTATTGCACCTGCTTATGTACAAAGCCACGAACAAACAGCGCATTAATTTTCAGAGAGAGGACAGTGTTTGAATCAGTGCTGTATGGACCTTCATACATTAAAAAATAAAAGAATGTTATTACATTTGGTTATATTTGTGTTTGAAAAAAAAGCAACCCACAGAAGCTCAGCTTTTTTTGCAATTATGTAGAAGGGTGTTCAAAACAATGCCCATAACTCTGTTATCACTAAATCTTCATACACGACACTGAAAATCCATCTTACGTGTCTGCTGTAACTAAGAGAGTCCTAATGTGATTAATTTAAATTATCAGTACTACTGACATCCCTACAATCTACATAACTAAGGGCTCCTCTGCTTATTTTATTTGGCATTTTAAGCATTTAGCTGAAAAATCTTTGAAATAACCTCAAATGTGCCTAGAATGATGGAGATAAATGAGTTTGTGGCTAAACCCAAAGAAAGAGAAGCTACATGTATATAGTAGCACATACCAAAGTGAGCAGATAAGTAATGCCAAAGAATGTGCTCTTTAAAACATTTGAATTTTACTCAGCAGTGGAATTCCAGCAATGCCCTTTCTTGTTCCTATTTACCCATTTTCTGTGCCATTTACTGGAAAGTGCCCAGGAAACTTGGCAGCAAGAGCTGACATCTTTGAAGTAACAGGATCAGAATGGCCACAGTATCACCACAGCTTTTTAGAGTGGAATTTGAACGGGTTTGTTTTATGGCAGGCTTTTAACTTCATGCAGAATAATTTCTTAGCTGAGGCATTTGGCAAAGAGTGGTCTGCATGACTCAGTGGCAGATCTTCTCCATCTCAGATTTTGGTTATATTAATATCAGGTTTATTTTTTACATGAACTCATACATATGGATGACTTAAGTTCTCTTGCTTGCTGCTGGGCTTTCTCTAGTTCCAGTGCCTGCCTCTTCAGCTACTCCAGTGAAGCTACATGGCATAATCCACACAGTGATTCACTTGTAGGGTGGGTGGAAAAAAAATCAGTCACTGGAGCAATTTTGTTCTTGTTAATAGAGATAATTCTATTATTTCTGTCTTTAGTTAGGATTACCTGGGAGGAGCTGTGCAAATCCTACAACATTCAGGTTTTGTAACACTAGATAGAAGTCATGACTTAGAGGTCTTGGATTTGTTATTAATGTTAGCCATGCAATCTTTATTAGTACACACACTCATTACTCATGCAAGTAATTGCATTGACTTACAACAGGCTTTCTGTAGCACAGGAGCTGGCTTCCCGTCGTTAGCTCTTTGCTACAGACGTTATTGCAGGGTCAGCCTGGTCCTAAAGAAGCTGAGCAAACACACTCACTCTAACATGAGCAGAGTGAGGCACTGATGCTCTGGACAACCTCTTCAGTACTTCCACTGAGTGACTGAAGAGCTGTTCTTTTTCTCCGTAGTGAGAAGGGAATGGGTCTGGAAGGGCTGGTGAGTAGTTCGTAGGCTAAAACCACTCTATGGGCTTGGCCTAGCTCCTGAGAGAAGCAGAGGTGACCTCTTGTGTCTTTGAATGTCCTTCCCGTCTGCTCCCCACCACATACCTTTTGAGCCCGTGGGGCTGTTGAAGCCTAAATGGAAAGAAGCGTAGTTGGCTCAAAGATAGTTACATTTCTTGGTTTTCTGACAAAATTGATGACTGGGTAGAGGTAAAAGATCCACATTTATGCTGGATGTGCAGGAGCTCCTGTGCAACTCTGGATTGACCACAGCACACAGTGTCCTGGGTGGTGGATGCTCTGAGTGGCCTTGGAGACAGAAAATGAAGTTTCTGTAAAGGTGAAGCTGTGGGGTATGTTCTTCACTGCAAACTAGACTTCATTTCTTTCACTGCTCACATATAATTTCATTATCACCACCTGACTGCTAATAAATTTACATTAATAGTAATATTTGACTCTTCTACAATGCTTTTCATCCTAGATTCTAATTTCTGACCTGAGGGGGACCAAATGGTAAATAATGAAATACTGACTGCTCAGTCTGGACCATCAGACTCTTTTGAAGGCAAGATAGATGCTGTCATTTTAATACTCAGCCATTGTCCATTTTAAAGAATATTCCTACACAAATAATAAGATAGTAACAAATGCAAGATTTCATATATTGAGAACACTGAGAAGCTTCTAACTGTTCTTAATTGGATATCTTATCTCTCCTATGGCTATTGTGGAGCAGATGTGCTCTATATATAGAGGTGGCAGTCAGAAGGACTGGCAGCTGCCTTCCTTAGCACGGTCTGAGAGGGTCCATGTACCTCCATTATACGGCACTGGGCCATCTGTGCTGCGAAGCAGCCCTGTCATCCATTGAAAATGCATTGGTGCCCAAATCTGTACTTCATAAAGCTTCCAAATTCTGTCACACGCTTTTATGACTTCGTGTCTTCATAAGTTTATAAAGATTGAAACAAAATATGACATTTCTGTGGTTTCCAGTATTTTCTACCTTTTTGACTTTTCACCTTTATGTGTCACTTTTAAAATTATCTTTTCTTGATTTACTGTGAGTCTCGCTGATGCCTTATCCCCACCACCTAACGTTTATTTTGCTATATCACTAATTTCACCAAGAACTTCTCCTTTCTTTTTTTTTCTTCTCATTTAAATTGTGTGTAGAAGCCAGTTTTCTCCAATACTTCAAACACATGTTTGTTGCAAGAGCTTGGCTGAGGAGATAAAGGAGAGTTTATGGAAAGTTTTAATCTTTGAAAACACATATTGGCAAGTTTTTAATACTCTCAATCTTTGATCTTATTATTTATCTTTGTCTGGTCAAGATTTGTGATGTGGATTTCTAACATGATATAACTTTTACCTGCTAGTTATTATGTTTTTTAACATACAAATTGCTTAAACTGTGTTCAACTAAGATTCAAAGAGTTTCACTTGAAAGCAGAGAGTCTTAGAAAAAGCTATGGATAAATTCGAATGCTACATGCTGAAAATATGAGAGCAGCATACAGGGACAGTCAAAAGTTAAAAAGCTAGGAAAAAAACCCAAAAGCCAACTAGAGGCTTTCTGATGCCTTTTATATATAGGATACTTAGAAGCAACACCTTGAAAAAATGGATACTTTTCCAGGGCAGCACATCAGGAACCCAAGGAGCCTGTGAGAAAGATTTTCAGGTCAGGAACTTAAAATGATTGAAAACAATCATCTGTATAAAAACTGATAATGTGTAAGACAAGAATCTTTGTAAATTTATAGGCCACAAGTCTAAGCAAGCACATGTACTGTGGACATATCACACATTATTTTGCCTGCTATTTTATACCAAGAGATGGTGGTTTCTGGTAGCCCTCAGTGATGGAAAAAGATTGCATGGGCACTGATTCCTGTAAACCATGGACCAGGAATCACTGCTATTATTTGGCTATATGCATAACCATTAAAAAAAAAAAAGCAGTTAACTGTTGGAAGGTCTGAGAGGTGCTGGCCCATGCTGAATACTGCTTTACATTCAAAAACTTGATTTCAGCTGTCTGCTGAAATAAATGCATGCTGGTTTCTGCAGGTATGCAAGAAGTTGATGTCCAGACTTTGAGCCTTTGGCTTTGGTTTAGAGGATGAAATACCTGCTTTCAGGTGAATGTTGGGGAAAGTCTTTGCCGCAACTCTGGTCTGAGACTCTTTCTGCCACCAATGGACTCTATAGAAAGGTACCTTTTAACCCAACCCTCCTGTCACCAAACTCCTCACAGGGTTTATGAGGCTGGATGAAATGAAGATTTACAACTCCCATGTCTGAGGACATGACCTATACCCTAAAAGCCTGAGTTTTCAGTATTAGTGTAGCACATGATACAAATCCATACACACAATAATTTTAAAAAAGTAATTCCACTGGAAATGGGACTTATAACATCTTTTTTTTTCTAGATCTCTGCCTCAAAAGTGAATTCTTATGTGCATTCCTCAGTATTTAGTAAAAGCAGTCACACTGCAGTCTTTCCTTTACAGGGAAAGAATCTATAGAATCGCTCTCTTCTCCCTGGCTGACTATTTAAATTTGTAGGAAATCAGTATCTTTGAGACTTATCTGGCTCTTTCTTATTTGATTGTAATTGGCCGATGGATTAATAAATTACTGAAGGAATGAGAGGCGGACAGGGAGGCAGATGCATATGTTCACACAAACATCCACACAAATAAAGGATCATGCATTTCCTTGCAAGACTTGTCTAAGAAAATCCTCCTCTGATGTAAGATTTAACTGGCGTCCTCAACTTTTTATCACCTTTCTCTGAGTATCCAGGAATTGCTAACTTGGGAAAATAAAAAATGTCTTTCGAAGATGGGCTATTTAACTTACCTGGGTATGGTGAATGGAGCTCTCCAGCAACTCATCAATTGCTGTCAATTGCTCTTGTTGAAATATCTGGTAAAGGGAGTGAGATATGAAAATTTGCAGTAATTTTGAATAGATTTAGAGCAAATGTCTGTGGTCTGCTTTGATATTTAAGAAACTATACAGCCATATGAGAACAATTCTATTCCCATCATTAACCCCATGTACAAAATTTGAGAACAAACCTAATTACTGCCATGCAGTATGCCAAATTTCAAAGCCATTTTGCACTATGGACACATAAATGAAAATGATCTATTGGATGTCACCAAAGATATCTCTGCGCATCAGCTTAAGCCATGATCAGCTGTGTGTACACTCTTAACCCACCCACTGGAGCCTGTAGCTGGACTGAACCCAGTTCAAACACGTAATGCTACTGTGCCTCAAGCCTTAAGCTGCTGCAGCCGAATCCTTCTGGTCAGGCGCTCGTAACTCACACTAAGTCTGAGGATTTTAGAGTACTTAGAAATGTCAACCTTTGAGTGGAAAGATGTTTTCAAACTCTGCAGTGCAACTGGTGCTCTGTTGTGGTATTTGCTCTACTCGGCACAATTAGTCATCGAACAGGTTTATTGTTTACTCCCGACCCTTTCTCTTGGATCCAGTATGTAAGAGTTGCAGCTTTAGAAAAGGGGACCATAGTGTATTGAATTGTGTATTATAAAGACTACATGTATTCCAGCAACTATCCTGCCATGTCTCACATAGGTTTTTGCTTCAGCACCTATAGATACAGATTCTTTCCTGGTAGAACTGATGTTTTGGGGCTTTTTGTCAGAAGGAAGGTGTTTGTGTGAGTGCATATGAGCAAAATGTTCTTTTCTGTCACTTAAAAAAACACCTCATGGGTCATGCCTCAAGGTTGCCTTTTCAGTTCAGGGCCCGAAGGGAGCAACTGCTCCTTTGGAATTAAATTTCCAGCTAATTATCCACGCAAATATGCTTCAACAACACTCCTTTAACGCGCATTCCTCAGTACTTCCAACGCCGCACGCCTAACAAAATGAACACGTACAGGGAGCCCCTGGCTGCAAGTTCATGCTCCGGTTTGTTTCTTTCACCCGGCCAGGACCCGATTCCCGAGAAACGAAAGCAACGAGGGGTCCCTGCAGCTGCCGGGGGCTGGGGCAGCCCTTGTGGGGAGAATGGCCCTGCTGTCGAGGACTGCGGCCCACCGCAGGCCGGGCTGGGAGCGGACGAAGACCAAGAGTAGACCTCTACCATTTCTCCTCCGCTCCTCCCTCCCCCTGCTCCCCGCGGCTGGGCGGCACCAGCCC